>NC_056742.1:527053372-527090872 GCF_019279795.1 Protopterus annectens | reverse complement strand
GGCAAAAGGATGCAAAAAAGGCAAAGATGATTTGTTTCATTTCTGTCATAAAATATGAAGAAAGGAGGTTTGTCATTTTTACAGTGGTGTAAAATTGTTCTAGGGGATCTCATTTGTTTATTAGTGGTGGAGTTTTCAAATTAAAGTAAAAGAAAGCAGTTTAAGCAGGTGTAGAGCTGAGAAGTCATATAGAATATGGGAGCAGATGTCTGTCCTGGAGTAGCTGTAATGCTGTGTAGTTCAGAAATTCACAAATTATTGATTTACAACAAGGTGGGCATAATAAGATTGACTGTGTTTGCAAGCCTGCACATTGGTAAAAGAGAAAAGATTGAGAGACTGAAACATATTGTATCTGTTAATATTTCATTATTACTGCAGACAACCTCAGTTGTAATCGCAGAAAAAATGAACTTAAGAAGTGAGTTATGACTGTACAGACAAATATTATCCAGTTATCTGTTAACAATAGATGAAAGGAGGTCTTATACATATAGAAATACAAGAAGAAAGATCAGAACTGACTTTATGATTTTTTTGTAAAACATAAATAGTGCTATATGGTCAGTGGTTGGAGAAGATAATGTAATTAGAATGGGGAAAGGGTTAAATAACAGGAATATGTGTTGAAAGTGACAATGTGGACTTAAAATTGTTTCAGAAACAGAGAAGCATGAGCGTTTTACAATATATGGACAGAGCGGAGGTCAGCTTTTGAAAAGAAGTACAGAATAGTATACACGGAAATTGAGAAACAGTGGTATTGTGCAGAAGGAGATGTATTTGAAAGTGTGTAACAGGTAAGAGATGGCAGTGGAAAGAGGGATATAATGAGATTTAGGAAGCAAAAATAAAATACTGTCATGAATAAAATGAAAATTAGAGACCTGAACAGGCAAAAATACTTGGTAACGGGAGAGAACAAACTAAAACCATTTTAGGTCAACAAGTGAAACATTGTTGGAACGAGAAAATGGTAACATAGTAAGAATTAAGAAAGAAATTATAGATACAGCAGAGCAATGTATAAAAATAAAAGCAGATTGAAAATATACACTGAAAGATTAAAAGATAAGTGCAGATATCCAGAATATATTGAAAGGGATATCAATACTGCAAGATGGTGGTCCCCTGCCATAAACAAACTCTACAACAGAAGAAAGAAACTGTTGCAAAAAAAGTAAAATCCCATGATTGGAGGAACTCCGTGGTCAGCCTCAGTAAGAAGCTGAGATCCCGCAAAAAATCCTCCAAAGCTAGTTACAAAAACAAAATCGTCACTGATTCTAAAAACAACCACAAAGCATTCTATAGCTCTGTCAATAATCTCAATGGCAACACTCAGATCTGCTCTGAGTTACAGCATAATGGCACTAAATATACAGAACCAACTGATACTGCCAACATCTTGGCAGATAACTTCAGTGCTAACTTTACCCCTCTCTCACCCCCTAAAGGGCCCATCTCTATACCGGAAGAATGCAAAATTCCTATAATCACAGCTGCACAGGTAAAAAACACACTCTCCAAAGCCAAGAACACAACATCCATTGGACCTGTCAACAACCCAGGCTGCTTTCTACACGAACTACAGAACGAACTGGCACCCCACCTAAGTACCATGTTCAATCATAGCCTCACCTCAGGCTTTGTGCCCACTGAATGGCGCACAGCAATGGTTATCTCACTCCATAAAGGGGGAACCACCACGGACTCCAGGAACTACTGCCCCATTAGCCTGACAAGCCTGGTCTGCAAGGCTATGGAATGTATCATCATGGAACTTATAAACAATGACATTGGTAATCTCCAAACTCTGGACCCTACCCAGTTTGGGTTTGTCAAAGGCAGATCGTGTCTCCTAAACCTGATAGACTTCTTTGAAGCAGTCACCAAAGCTGTAGATGAGGGTAAGGTGGTTCACACAGCTTATCTAGATCTCGGCAAGGTTTTTGACACCATCCCCCATTCTGGAATTATAGATAAACTCACTAAACTAGGTATAAATCCCTATGTCACAAGATGGGTTGCCAACTGGCTCACTGACTGAACCCACACTGTGAAAGTAGCAGACTCTTAATCCAACTTCAGACCAGTGACAAGTGGAATACCACAGGGTTCAGTCCTGCGTCCTCTCCTGTTTTGTATCTACTTCTCTGAAGTACAGGCTAACACAGAAGGTCTTTGGCTAACAAAGTTTGCAGATGACTGCAAACTAGGAGCCATAATCAAAACTCCTAACGATGTGGACATCCTACAAAAGGGCCTCACTGAGACAGATGCCTGGTGTCAAAGCCATGGCCTCAAGCTCAATGTCAAAAAGTGCATTCTCATCCCTTTTGGTAAAAACTTTGTACCCATGAACTACCACATAGGTGGTAGTCTACTTAACACCGAAAGTGTGATAAGAGACCTTGGGACACAGGTGGACAGTAGTATCTCCTTTGATAATCACATCACCACAGTAGTCAGGAAATCCTTCTAGTTGGCACACCTCATCACAAAAGGTTTCTCATCCAGGAAAAAAGCGGTCATTGTTCCTCTCTACTCATCACTCATTAGACCCATTCGAGTACAATGCCTTTTTTGGTATATACCTCATAAGACATCTACAACAACTGGAAAGGCTGCAGAAATACCTCACAAAGAGGATTACCAGCCTCAAACAGATGCCCTATGCAGGCCGTCTCAAAAAACTCCAGCTTTACTCCATTGCATATCGCCTACTCAGAGGCAATCTCTGCCTAACATACAGTGCTATGTTAAACCCAGAGCTGTTTGACATGCTCCACTTAAAGAAATCCCAATCCCTCCGAGCTACATGCTCTACGGGCCTAAACTTTGTCACCACAATAAACAGAACATGCCGGAGGGATAGATTCCTGTCCCAGAGACTTCCCCATACTCTGGAACAAACTACCTATCTATATCAAACAAAGCTCCTCATTAGCACTCTTCAAGAAAAATCTTGATGATTGGATGGGAAATAGGAAATTCACCCCGGGGATCACTTCTGTGTCTCTACTCGACAGTGGCACAGGAAAATAACTTTCTTGGGTGGCAAAAGCCAGGGTACCGTTAGGCTAGGCTTATATAGGCCCTAGGGCCGATAGCCTAGTACCTACCTATGAACCTATGAATTAGAGACAGAGAGAGATGGCAATGAGAAGGAAAGAACAAGAAGTGATGGGACTAATGTATAAATAAATGATAAAACTGCAACAAGAGTGGGCATTGCAGCTTGTAAGTAAGTGGCTACAAAAAGGGTTGGAGAAGGGCGGGGTGTGCATAGATGGAAGAAGGAGGTAAAAAACAGAAATGACAAATTAGAGAGCTTCAAGTCTGTAATGTGGATAACAAAGTTATGGTGGCAGTATATCAATATATACTTTTGAATCCTAAAAAAATAAAACTCATTCTATTCATTCCTAAACAGTGCCAAAATGAAACACAATCTTTTCAAAACACCTCATCCAGCAACACAAAAATCGAAAGTGTAACCCAGGGTACTCCATTTGCCAAAAAACTCATATTTGGCCAACTCATTGCAAGCCTCTCTCCCTCTGTACAGTCAAACACTTCCTGACATATGTCCTTCCATTCCTAATATATTCCTCACCTATTCTTACAACTGAAATGCAGCACCTGTTCTTACAAACCTAAGTACAACACTTAAAGCTAAACTCTCTGCCTGTTATAATAAAGTATCCATATTTGCTACGGACCATGCAAATAAGGCTCATTATTGCAGAACCATGAAACAACTAAACTGGTTTGATCTTCTCACTCACAATTTATTTACGTGCGCACTCTTATACACGTACTAGAAAACTGTCCGAAATGAAAGACCCTGCAGCACTACTGTCCAAGTAGAGACCTTTGCTTAACCAAATAAACTCTTAGTAACCACAACAAAGTCTAATAACTCAGTAGGGGATTCATTATGCTCCAGTTATGTGTCTGAACTCTGGAACACCATACCAATATATCTAAACTTTCTGTCTTCATGTCCTCATTAAAACAACACCTAAACCACACATGTTCGTGCGCATGGTCATCACCTCAGTAACTACCATCTTCCTTTGCCAGCTCATAACCCCTATCCCTTTATAAGCTGTATCCACCCATGGATATATCAAACATTTCTACCACTTCTCAATTACCTTCCTGTCTTAATCCCCACTTCCCATTTCAGTTTCTTTCTGACATTCCCACCTTATCTGTCTCCTTCAAATACTCTCCACCACTTACTTATAACCAGGTTCTATGTCAGTAAGTGATGTAGTATTGTTACCCCCCACTGTCCTTAACTCATCAGCGATATAATGCCTGTTATATACCTACTGACTATTATTTCACACTCCTAACTGCAGTGTTATCTATTCCTAGCATCTGTAGTGTAGCCCTCCTAAGCCATGTCTTGTAAGTCTTATCCGCTTGTCTCACACACACACACACACACACACACACACACACACACACACACACACACACACACACACACACACACACACACACACACACACACATATATATATATATTGCATATGACCTGTTTGCTGGCTAGATGTTTTATACTTGAACTTTAATATCACCACAGAAGAAATGCCCATTTTATCTTTGTGTAGTGTCACTACAGAACAGTTACCCTTTTGTATGTAGTTATCTTAAGAAATGTCTATGTCAGGTACTTTTGTAAAAAAAAAATCTGTTTTGTCATAATTATCTTACATGCATTTGCCACAACATTTCTCCCTGGGCCTCCTCTAAAAAAATTTGATCTGCCCAGTCGGACTTTCCTGGACAACAAAGACAAATAAAATAAAAATAAGAGTTGAAAAATGTATTGGAGAGGTAGTTCAAGAAGGTGTACGTGGTGTTAAATGAAAAATGTAAAAGAAATGTTGGTGTTAGTTACGGAAATGATAGAAGGTATAAATAGTATCACTCACAAACCGTTATGGAGTGTGCTGATGCAGTGTGGGATACTAAGGGAAGTAATATGGGTTTTTCAAGGGACTGTACTGATGCAGTGGGGGATACTAAGGGAAGTAATATGGGTTTTCAAGGGACTGTACTGATGCAGTGGGAGATACTAAGTGAAGTAATATGGGTTTTCAAGGGACTGTACTGATGCAGTGGGGGATACTAAGGGAAGTAATATGGGTTTTCAAGGGGCTGTACTGATGCAGTGGGAGATACTAAGTGAAGTAATATGGGTTTTCAAGGGACTGTACTGATGCAGTGGGGGATACTAAGGGAAGTAATATAGGTTTTCAAGGGGCTGTACTGATGCAGTGGGAGATACTAAGTGAAGTAATATGGGTTTTCAAGGGAATGTACCGATGCAGTGGGGGATACTAAGGGAAGTAATATGGGTTTTCAGGGGAATGTACTGATGGCAATGTGGCTTACTAAGGGAAGTAATATGGGTTCTTCAAGGGACTGTACTGATGCAGTGGGGGATACTAAGGGAAGTAATATGGGTTTTCAAGGGACTGTACTGATGCAGTGGGAGATACTAAGTGAAGTAATATGGGTTTTCAAGGGAATGTACTGATGCAGTGGGGGATACTAAGGGAAGTAATATGGGTTTTCAGGGGAATGTACTGATGGCAATGTGGGTTACTAAGGGAAATAATATGGGTTTTCAAGGGAATGTACTTATGCAGTGGGGGATACTAAGGGAAGTAATATGGGTTTTCAAGGGACTGTACTGATGCAGTGGGAGATACTAAGGGAAGTAATATGGGTTTTCAAGGGACTGTACTGATGCAGTGGGGGATACTAAGGGAAGTAATATGGGTTTTCAAGGGAATGTACTGATGCAGTGTGGGTTACTAAGGGAAGTAATATGGGTTTTCAAGGGAATGTACTGATGCAGTGGAGGATACTAAGGGAAGTAATATGGGTTTTCAGGGGAATGTACTGATGGCAATGTGGGTTACTAAGGGAAGTAATATGGGTTTTCAAGGGAATGTACTGATGCAGTGGGGGATACTAAGGGAAGTAATATGGGTTTTCAGGGGAATGTACTGATGGCAATGTGGGTTACTAAGTGAAGTAATATGGGTTTTCAAGGGACTATACTGATGCAGTGGGAGATACTAAGAGAAGTAATATGGGTTTTCAAGGGAATGTACAGATGCAGTGGGGGATACTAAGGGAAGTAATATGGGTTTTCAAGGGAATGTACTGATGCAGTGGGGGATATTAAGGGAAGTAATATGGGTTTTCAAGGGACTATACTGATGCAGTGGGGGATACTAATGGAAGTAATATGGGTTTTCAAGGGAATGTACTGATGCAGTGGGGGATACTAAGGGAAGTAATATGGGTTTTCAAGGGACTGTACTGATGCAGTGGGGGATACTAATGGAAGTAATATGGGTTTTCAAGGGACTGTACTGATGCAGTGGGGGATACTAAGGGAAGTAATATGGGTTTTCAAGGGACTGTACTGATGCAGTGGGGGATACTAAGGGAAGTAATATGGGTTTTCAAGGGAATGTACAGATGCAGTGGGGTATACTAAGGGAAGTAATATGGGTTTTCAAGGGACTATACTGATGCAGTGGGGGATACCAATGGAAGTAATATGGGTTTTCAAGGGACTGTACTGATGCAGTGGGGGATACTAAGGGAAGTAATATGGGTTTTCAAGGGAATGTACTGGTGCAGTGTGGGTTACTAAGGGAAGTAATATGGGTTTTCAAGGGACTGTACTGATGCAGTGGGGGATACTAAGGGAAGTAATATGGGTTTTCAAGGGAATGTACTGATAGGTTCATACTAGAGGTGTGTTGTGGCACCCATTTTAAATTTTTTTTAAATTTTGCCCTTTTTTTTTTTAGGTTTTTAGTTAGTAGATATTTACACTACCAGCTGCCCCCCATTTTATTTTAAGCCAAGCCAATTATCCTCAGAGACTCGAACCTCAAGACCTTGTGTTTGTAGGGCAAACACCTTAACCATTAGGCCACCCTCCCAACCCTACTTTTGCAGTGGGGGATACCAAGGGAAGTAATATGGGTTTTCAAGGGAATGTACTGATGCAGTATGGGATACTAAGGGAAGTAATATTGGTTTTCAAGGGAATGTACTGATGCATTGGGGGATACTAAGGGAAATAATATGGGTTTTCAAGGGAATGTGCTGATGCAGTGTAGGATACTAAGGGAAGTAATATGGGTTTTCAGGGAGCATATGGAAATTATTGGATGATACTTTTATTGAATTACTTATGTTTAATTGATGGATGGGGGAAAGAATTAAAGTGGAAAAGGGTGTTAAGCAGGGATGACCAAAGAACACTGCTTTTATGTTTGTTAACTGATGCAGTTACTGAAGTTAATAGAAGCAGTGGCAGTAGAAGGGACAGCATATGAACGTGCAGTACAGGTTCATGTCTTTTTAAGGCATGCGGATGATTTACTAGTTATGGTTAAAAACTAAATACGGCTGGAGATCACAATGAAAGAATTAAGGTACTAGATGTATTTGAAATAGCAGTAAGTAAAGAGAAAACTAAACGATAAATGTAATAAAATGAATGATATTTTATATTGAAATGTTTAGAAGCGCTAGGTATTTTGGTGTGGGCATAAGATGTAAGTGGAAGGAATTATTATAGGATATTAGTGAACTAATGTATGTTTCAAGAATATATAATGTAACTTTTAAGAGGAAAGTTTACTTTATTTAAACAAAGAAACAATTTATTGAATTTTCACTTATGGCATAGGCAGTCATACATTTATATAAATGAAAACAAACCATATTGACATATTTTCAGTTGCAACCATTATACATCACAAATAATCTTATGTACATAACATTACATAGGCTCATAGGTAGGTACTAGGCTCTCTGCCCAAAGGCATTTATAAGCCTAGCCAGAATGTGTTGGCTTTCGCTGGCCCCTTAGATTAGTTCCCTGTGCCTCTGTCCAGCAGAGCCACTGAAGTGATCCCTGGGGTAAACTTTGTTTCCCATCCACTCATCAAGGTTTCTCTTGAAGAGTGTTTGCGTGGAGCTCTGCCTAATGTAGATTGGAATCTTGTTCCAAAGCATGGGAAGTCTCTGGGACAGGAATCTATCCCTCCAGCATGTCCTTTTTATTGTTGTGGTGAGGTTTAGACCCCTAGAGCGTGTGGCTCGAGGGGATATGGTTTTCTTTAGGTGGAACATGTCCATCAATTCTGGGTTGGACATGGCCTTGTATGTCATGCAGAGATCGCCTCTGAGGAGGTGGTATGCAACTGAGTACAGCTGGAGTTTCTTCAGTCGAGCTGCATAGGGCATCTGTGTGAGGCCAGTGATCCACTTGGTGAGGCACTTATGTGGTCTTTCCAGCTGTTGCAGGTGTCTTGTAAGGTACATCCCAAATGGAACGTTGTACTCTATGATGGGTCTGATGAGTGATGAGTAGAGGGGCACAATGACCTCTTTTGATCTGGATGCAAACCCTTTTGTGATTAGGTGGGTCACATAGAAGGATTTTCCAACCACTTTCACAGTGTGATTATCAAAGGAGAGATTACTATCTACTTGACTCCCCATATCCCTTATTACATCTTCTGTATTTAGGGGACTACCACCTATGTGGTAGTTTGTGGGTACTTTGTTTTTTTCCAAAGGGGATGACTATGCACTTTTTGGCATTTAGCTTGAGGCCATGATTTGACACCAGAGGTATCCGTCTCAGTGAGACCCTTTTGGAGGATGTCTGTGTCAGCCGGAGAGTCAGTTATAGCCCCTAGTTTGCAGTCGTCTGCGAACTTGGTCAGCCATAGTCCTCCTGTGCTTGCCTGTACCTTAGAGAAGTATATGCCGAACAGGAGGGGTCCTAGGACTGAGCACTGGGGAATGCCACTTGTAATTGGTTTAGAGTCGGACCTAGCTCCCGCAACTCTCACCATGTGGGTTCTGTCCATGAGCCAGTTGGCAACCCGTCTTGTGATATAGGGGTTTATGTTCAGGCTGATGAGCTTGTTTATAATACCAGAATGGGGAATGGTGTTGAAGGCCTTTGCGAGGTGTAGGTAGGCTGTGTGTGTACCACCTTTCCCTCATCTATAGCCTTGATAACTGTCTCAAAGAAGTCCACCAGGTTTAGCAGGCATGATCTGCTCTTAACAAAGCTGAACTAGGTAGGGTCCAGTGTTTGGAGGTTTCCAATGTCTCTGTTAATGAGTTCCATGATGATGTGCTCCATAACCTTGCAGACCAAGGTAGTCAGGCTTATAGGGCGTTAGTTCCCAGAGTCTGTTGCCTTTGTGGAGCAGAATAACTGTTGCTGTGCACCACTCTATGGGTACCTAGCCTGCTTATTCAGTTCCTGCCTTCCCTTAAGCCTCATTTTTCCTCCAGAACATTCTGCATGTATTGTTCCCAGAATTCCCATTTTTTCTATGTAATTTGCTCCTAGCCTTTTCTAAAGATCGCACTTCCATTTTTTATGGTTTAGTCTTTGATTTCCATTTCACAGTAATTGCTTTTTTTGGCAGCTATCAGGATTAAACTAAGCAAGGCCTTTCTATGTCTAGGCAATTTCGGTTTTGTAGCACAGCTCAAAAAAATTTCCTTTGTCGCACTAATTTGCTCACCTAGCATTTCTGACAGCGTAGTCTGTAGGGACATTTTAAAGTCTATCTCATTACAATCCCAAAAATATGTTCTCAGTTACCTCTTTCTTCTGCAATACACCACCAACACTTGCAATCCACATGAGGCAAAGTTATATGGAGTCTGCTTGGTATATAAAATACCTGTGCGGACACTTCAATCTTAAATCTTCTAGATTTTGTTGCATATTTGGGAGGCATACATATTGCCTCCCATTGTTTCTTTGTGAATAGCTTATGCAGTCTGTCTTCGCAATCCTTTCTAACCTCTTCTGATTGAGTCATATAGTTATTATACAGTATTTTATGTGCCCTACTGACTGCTCATTTTTTAACAGCAGCTTCTGTTCTAGATTCTACTAAAATCTCTACCAGCGCTGGTTTTTCACTTAGGAGCCCCCTATTCCTTTCTCTTTGCCTGTACTCTGATATCATTACTAGATAGGAAAGACAGCGTCTAGCCTGCAGTCCAAATGTATTCTTGGCTTCTTCCCATTCTGTTACCTTTCCCTGTCTAATTATTTGCTCCCAATACCTTGGTTCCTTTGTCAGTTTTCTACAGTGAATGCCAGCCACCTCTTGCCTATTATCTGTGCCCCTAATTCCAGTCATCCCTATCAACAGAACCTCCATTCCCATGTTGACTTAGATTTATTTATTTATTGACATTTGATTACCGAGAAACTCTGTCTGGGTAGAAGCCCATTTTCAGTCAAGGCCCAATGAAAAAAGCTGTAAATTATTACAAAACATTTTAAGAGCAATAATTTTACAATCTTTAAAAATAAAAATAAAAACAATTGCAGTTTAAATAATTATAACAAATTAGACATAATATAAAAAAATGGTTAAAAATCGATACATCTTATATAACAATCATTTAATATTTAGAAAATGTTTAGACAGTTTGTAGAGAAATTAAAGGTAAGTTAGTCTAATACAAACAGGAATTGCAATATGAAGTAAGGGAAAAACAGGCTTATGGTATATTTAGAGAGAAAGTTGGGGGAAAAGAATTTGACAGAAAAGAAGGTAAATGAAGGGAGAGCAAGGAGTTATAAGGAATGAAAATATAATTGCTCACATTTTGAGATGTAGTTTATCCTAGTTTTGAGCACAGAGCCAGATTTTAGCTAGGAAGTCTTTCAGAGTGATTTTGAACGATGGAAGGGAGGGTCTTGACCTCATGGATACAGTAGTTTCAGGCCTTAGCAACTTTGTACAAGTACAGACAATGCCCAGCAGATTTCATAGGTTTGTAGATACACAGTAGTTTTTAGTCACTGGATCGCAGTGACCGATTGGGAACATAGTTATGTAGAATGTTTTTTAATGCGGGACAGGCAGATGGATGCTGGATAATTTTATAGGTGGTAAGAAGCTGTGTATAGGTTAGTTGATGAGGCAGTTCTAATTAATTTAGGCTTTTTAGTGCTATACAGTGGTGGGTTCTGAAAAGTGTATTTGCTGCAAATTTAGCAACTTTGTTATAGCATCATTCAGTGTTTAATTTTTGTGATACTTGGAGGTTAATAAGGATGGGAGCGCCATAAAGAGGTGTGGGAAGGAGATAAGTAGTGCCAAGTGCAGTTTTAGTTGTGCCAGTGAGAACATTTCTGGCTCTATAAAGCATCCCTAGTTTTTGATTCTTATGCAATTTTATGTATGCAGGTTGAATGTAAGATCATCATCCACTATCACCCCTAATAATTTGCTATCAGAAGTGACTTCAGTGGTTGTAATATCAAATGAGAGGACTTTAAATTTAGTTTTTTTCATGAGAGAGGGATTTGAGGGAAAAAAGTAATAATTTGGTCTTTTTTGGGATGAGCAAGAGTTGTGAGTTATGAAGCCATGTTTCAGTGTCTGTTAAACCTTTGTGAGTAATTTTTTGGAGGTGTACAGTGTTGTCAGATGTGCAGTTGAGAGTGGAATCATCTGTGTATTGTATTAAGGTGGCCTGTTGTATGGATGTATAGAGGGTGTTGGTGAAAATGTTAAAGAGTAGGAGACCAAGAATAGAGCCTTGTGTTACACCAGTGGTGACTGGAAAGTAAGGAAAGAGCATGGAGTGTCATTTTATTGACTGATACCTATTGGACAGGTAGCCTTTGACCCAGAGAAGGGTGGGCTGAGAGGAGCCTAGTGAGGATATTTGAAGTAGAAGTTTGTTGTGACAAACTGTGTCGAAGGCTTTAGACAAGTCTAGAAATAAGGACAAGACTAGTTTGCCATTATCTTTAGCTTTATTGACAGTATCTGTGTAGGTTAGAAGGGAAGTGTGGGAAGGACAGAAGCCGTGTTGTATAAGGGATAGGAGTTTCTCATGCAGGAGTTAGTCTAGCAATTATTTTTTAATACATTCTGCAAGTGTTTTGGTGAAGGGAGATAAAATTGCTATAGATCTAAAGTTATTAACGTCTGTTGAATTTCCTGCTTTGTGCAAAGGAATAATTTGTGACATTTTCCAGGGAGAGGGAATGCGGGATTCCTGGACTGACCTATTTATAAGGATTGAGACAAGATGGGCAATTCTGTTGGCTGCTGTTTTTTTAGGGATTTGCTTGGAAGGTTATCAGCTGAAGAAAAGCATGATTTAAGTTTGTTTAAGACTAGTTTTATATAGGATGTGGGCAGAGGTTTGAAAGTGAAAACTGGATGTGGTAATATGAGGCTGTCGGGCAGGGTTGGGATTAGATTTTCAGGACTCCTTGGTTAGATATGCTGTTCTATCTATAAAATAAGAATTGAAGTGTATTGCAGTTTTGAGTGGTGAGTTATTGGGAAAGGAGGTTTGGTTTGAATTTTTGGCCAGATTGTAAGATTTCTTTAATGGATATCCACATTTTTTAGAGTTGTGTTTAGTATTATTCTGAAAATTATTATAGTATAGTTTTTTGTATTAATTTATTTCCTTTTTAGTACGATTGTGAAGCATTCTGAAGTTTTGAAGATATTGAGGTGTTTTATATTTTTGCCGGTCTTGCTTTTTCTCTGTCCTACATTAGCATTTTACTCTTTTTGGAAAGCCAAATTGCATTATTTGTTTTAGTCACTTCCTTCTAGGAGGTGCAAGGCTATTGGATATTTAGAAAAGTTATTTTGAATTCATGTACATCATCTAAGGGGAGGATGTTTTAGGAAGTTCCAGTTAATAAATGATAGTGTAGTTTTTCTAGGTTAAACTAGGAAAGGTTGCATGTCATTTTATAAATATGCTATTTAACTGGATATGTGAGATGTCTGTTTTTTTTTAATTTCTCCAAATCTTTTGGGTTTCTAATACCATGATAAGTATGATAAAAGTTCATGAAATTAGTATTGTTTCAGTCTTTGATGTCAGCTGAAAGTGCTCTTCACAGCACCCACAGTGTGCCCAGTAATGACTCCTTCTGCAATTCGTATGGGGTTACATGGATTGGTAACATATCTAAATACGATTGTAGATTCTTTGTTATAAGAACCATTGCTCCTACTGCTATTGGAACTGTCTGGGTATCTTTCTTCCACATTGCTCTTGTTTCTGCCTGCAGATCCTGATATTTTATGACTTTGTGTCTCTCTGTACGCAAGACACTGTAGTCACTGGGTGTGGCAATTTCAATGATCAATGCTACTCTTGTCTTCTTTTCTTGGACCACTATATCCAGTTTTCTAGCATCTGTCTTTTTTAGTGTTGGTAATGGGTGATTCCATGTGATATAAACTTTATTATTTTCTGTGATACTTTGTGGCTCACGTTTCCAGTGTTTTTCAGTCACTTCAGTACCATAAATAATGTTTGCGCAATCCCCAATGCAACAATTTTGCCACATTATTATGCCTTTCAGTATACAGTCCTTCTGCCATTAATATGTCGCAACCAGCAACAAGGTGTGTGACTGTTTCCAATTCGGTTTTACAAAACCTACATTTGTCTGTTTCTCCCACATGTTCAATGGATTTTGTAAACCAGCATGTGTGTAGCCCACTGTCTTGGGTTGCCAATATTAACCTTTCATCTATTGGTTTGAATTTGCTTCTCCTTAACCATTCCTGCATTTGTTCCTGATCAACATGAGGTTCTTCCAGAAGTTTTCTATACTTGCAACTATAGTTATGCTTTTTCCATATTTCCTACCTTCTCATCTGGTCCTTCAGTTTATATTCTTTCTTTTGTTTTTTGGCACATTCAGTTGCTGCCTGATTTTTATCTACATTTGGTATGATTTCCATTCCTCCTTGTTGCCGATATGCTTCTGCTAAATTAAGCAGATAAGTCATCTTAGATTTATTCTCATGTTTCAAAACTTTCACTACATTTGGATCTTGTGAGGTCAGTAGATATGTGTGGAGTCCCACAATTGCAGATCTATACATGTAATCAGTTTCAAGGAGGCCCACCCCTCCTTTGGAATGGGGAATGTATAATCATGATATACACTGATTTTTATAAATTATTTGGTGAGCATGAAGCATCCTTCTTGTTTTCCTGTCTAATCTATCCAACACATTTTGGAGCCAGTCACTCACTTCAAAACTGTAAGTTGGGGCAGGAAAAGCAAATTAGTTTATAGCTTGGATTTTGTTCGTAGATATCAATGCTGTTTTCAGTTTTAATTTTAGTCTTCTAAAATATTCCTTACTAAGTTTTATTCGCATTTGTTCATGTTTTATTGTTGATCCATCATCAGTTCCCCAATATTTGTACACTCCCTCTTGCTCAAGTTCTTTTATATCACATTCTTGTCCCAAACTGATGTTTTCCTGGTGCCGCAGTTTTCCCTGCTTTAAAGGTTGCGCACATTTATCAAGACCAAATGTCATTCTTATATCATCTGAAAAAGTTTTGACAACCTGCAGCTGTGCTTTCAGTTCCTCATCTGATGAGCTGTACAGTTTTAAATCATCGGCAAAGAGAAGATGAGACGTCTTTACATTTTATTGTTTTCTAGGAGCCAAATTGTAGCCATGGCCTGAACTGTTAAGTAAGCAGCTTAATGGGCTAAGGGCAAGGCAGAATAGCAACGGTGACAGAGAGTCACCCTGGAATATCCCCCTTTTAATTTTTATCCTTGGGATAATAATCTGTCCTTTATCATGGCTTAATTGCAAAGTGGTTTGCCACTGTTTCATGGTCACTGCAATGTAGTCAGTCTAGGGTGTATCTTATACATTATTAAGCACTCTTTTTATCCATGAATGTGGAATACTATCAAATGCTTTTTTATAGTTAATCCATGCCATAGTTAAATTCTTCCCCATTTTATAGTTCTCCAGTATGACTTTATTTAACAACAAATGATCCTTTGTTCCATATGACTTTCTTTTATTGCCCTTTTGTTCAGGTCTATATTATAAGCTCGAAAGCTTAAAAGAGCGAATACTCTTTTATCGAACTGTAAACATCAAAACCACTAAATAGCGAAGACATGGAGCAGAGATTTATCCCCAGGGAAAAAAGTCACTGAGCCATTTTTGGTACTTTGCCATTTCCTCCACTGTGATGAGATCTCAGAGTTGGTATATTTTAGTGGGGGGGGGGCAAAGCCCCCCCACTTTATTTTGTGTTTGCATTTGTTTCGATTTTTTTCCTGGGAAAAAAATTGCTGTTCTGTGTCTTCATTATTTACTGGTTTCAATGTTTTCGGCTCGATAAAAGAGCGTTCGCTCTTTTACGCTTTTGAGCTTATAATATAGACCCTTTTGTTCTACTGCCATAAACTGAGTTTTCTTATAAATGACTATAAACCCTGGCAGAGTCAATTCCTGTGTATAGTTTATATGTCAACGGAAGGCAAGTTATTGGTCTATAATATTTAGGGTAGCTTGCAGGTTAACTCTTAAGTAGGAGCATTGTTTTGCCTGTTGTTAGCCAGGTTGGTGTCTGTTCGGGTTGAGCATATAAATAGGTCTTACGCATGGCTAAATCCTCGTTTAAAGATATTAATACTTTTAACCAAAAGTTAGGTACTGCATCTGGGCTTGGAGTTTTCTAATTAGAGGCTTTTCTTAACTTTGTTTCAATCTCTCTGGCTGTTACTTCATCCCATTTCATATCCTGTACCTTTAAACTTCTTATTCTTTCTTTTACTACTTCTGTCCATTTAGCATCTTTGTTATGTTCCACAAGATCTTCATAGATACTTCTCCAAAATGTATCTAATACTTCCTCTTTATTTGGTGGTCTTTCAATTCCTTTTACCTTATTTCCCAATTTTCTGTAAAACTTTTTTTGGGTCATCAGTAAATTGCTTATTTTGTGGTTTTCCCTTATATTTATCTGTGTATCTTCTAAATTTTTCCGCCAGTGCTGACATTTTTAGTTTATTTGCGATAGTGCATGATAGTTCCTGGTCTGTTCTAATACTGTGCATTGCTTTTATCACATCTATCTTTCTTAGTATTTTTGTTGATCTGTTCCCTCTTCTATAGTCTTCTAAGAGTGACACTTCTTGTTTTAATTGCGTTATAGTTTTTAGTGCGATGTCTGGTCATATAGCTTGGAAGATGATCACTGAGAGAGTCTGACATTGTACCTGTGATGGAGTATTTGCTAGGGTCTGATACTAGGATCCAGTCTAATGGTGAATTTGTCTTGCTAGAATATGTGTGGCTGTTAATTAGTTGTTTGAAGCCATATGCGTTCATGCTAGATGTATGGGAGTTGCAGTTTATGTCCAAGCAATTGATGTTCATATCACCTAGTAGTATTTTTTCTTGTGGAAATGTTATGGCTATCCAGTGTAGGATATCTTACAGTATAGCTGTATTGTCACCATAGAGGGATGTAAAGGACACTAATATATATTTGTTTATAATTGTTTAGATGTAAAGGCCACTAATATGTATTTGTTTATAACTGTTTATTTTGAGGAAAGCAATACGAAGCTCTGCTGAATTGAATTTTTGGTCTTGGTTTGCTGTGAGAGGAAATGTGGTAGTTGCTGGGAAGTTTTAAGCAATACTGCCACCTTTCCTCTTTATACGTAAAAAACTTTCTTACACTGTGAAGGACACCAATGAGGAAGAGAAAAGGCAAACACTACCAAAAACTCCTGATGTCCACCACGGCAGTAAAACTTAATAGTAAAATCAAAACTTTAATAAAAAGAATATAACATAAAATAAGCAGTCCTCAGTCTTCCGATAAGCGCTTTTGGCAAATAATCCTTCCTCAGATCGTATAAAAAGGACTGTTCAGCGTTTGTATTTATAAGGCATCACAGCCATTCCTCATTTAGTTCTCTGACACACCCTTGTTGGAAACCAAAAGGAGGCCAGCTAGCAGAGAGGCATAATTTCCTTCATTGTAATTAATGGGGCAGTGCTTCTCTTTACTATAGGATTGTATATGAGAAAACTAATAGCTATGGATGTGAATACATTATATGAATGAAGCAACATTCAAGTAAACTTGCTAATCATATTCCTTCTATTCTTAAGTGCAGGTTTTAATGGCACAATAGTATTCAAGCCTGGTGATCTGTTTGCTCTTAAATTAGTTATCCAGCATGTTTCCCTTAGCTCTGTGCGATTATGAACATCACCTCCTCTTGTGGTCTGACAGACTGCCTCTGTGGCCTTAAATACAAAGTAATGAGAAGGATACTGTGCTACGTGGGCAGCTAAGGGCCTCTGTGGCCTTAAATACAAAGTAATGAGAAGGATACTGTGCTACGTGGGCTGCTAAGGGCCTCTGTGGCCTTAAATACAAAGTAATGAGAAGGATACTGTGCTACGTGGGCTGCTAAGGGTCTCTATGGCCTTAAATACAAAGTAATGAGAAGGATACTGTGCTACGTGGGCAGCTAGTAGTTCTTCCTTCTAAACACTGTCCTCTGATGTCAGTCTACTCAATCTAATCATCTGGCCCTTAATGACACTGTTTTTCATGTGATGTGGATGGAGGCTGTCCTTGTGCAAATATTGGTTTGCAAAACAAGCCTTCCTATATATCCTACTCTCAATTTGGCCGTTGATGGAATTTATCTTAAGATTGAGGTCCAAATAGTTGATGTCTTTACCATAGCCACTATGTTTAAAGAACAAAAAGTTTGTGGTGTTATTCAAATCTTTCGTCATGTCAAGAAATTCACTCTTTTCACCTGCCCAGACAAAAAACAAATCATCTATATATCTCAAATATAGTTTGACCTTGTTGAAATTGGGGTGACTTTTTAAATAAGTCTGCTCCCAATTTGCCATTACTATATTTGCAAAGGCTGGTGCCACTCTAGCCCCCATTACTACCCCAGATGTTTGCTTGTAATACGTTTTATTAGTTTTAGAAGAATTGATACTTTACTGTTTGACATGTTTTGTCAGGAAGAAATAGAAAGGTCTGACTATGATTATTTGTCAACTGACCATCCAAGGATGGCAAAGTTTTTTGGCATACCCAAATTACAAGCATGTACTACAAACATAACTTTTAGACCCATTATATCGGCCAAACATTACAAAACTGAAAACATTTCCATTTGGTTGGACAGCTTGTTAAATCCCATTGCACAAAAGGCTGAGTTCTTTTTAAGAGATTCATGGCATTTGTTAGAAATTTTAGGAAAACTCGACCTGGCCTGGGAAGAAGTCAGTTTTGCTACCCTTGATGTACGAAGTTTGTATACGTCAATTAGTCAAGAAGAAGGTATAGAATACATGAGGGATTACCTGACACAAAAAACAAACATCAAGGCTGTTCAAGTGAACACATTATGTTCCTTGATGGAAATAGTTCTTGATAATAATTTTTTTCCTTCAATAAAACGTATTACAAGCAAACATCTGGGGTAGCAATGGGGGCTAGAGTGGCACCAGCCTTTGCAAATATAGTAATGGCAAATTGGGAGCAGACTTATTTAAAAAGTCACCCCAATTTCAACAAGGTCAAACTATATTTGAGATATATAGATGATTTGTTCTTTGTCTGGGCAGGTGAAAAGAGTGAATTTCTTGACATGACGAAAGATTTGAATAACACCACAAACTTTTTGTTCTTTAAACATAGTGGCTATGGTAAAGACATCAACTATTTGGACCTCAATCTTAAGATAAATTCCATCAACGGCCAAATTGAGAGTAGGATATATAGGAAGGCTTGTTTTGCAAACCAATATTTGCACAAGGACAGCCTCCATCCACATCACATGAAAAACAGTGTCATTAAGGGCCAGATGATTAGATTGAGTAGACTGACATCAGAGGACAGTGTTTATAAGGAAGAACTTGTGACTTTGAGAAAGTTATTTTTGGCTAGGGGTTACAAAAATAACAAATTGAAAAAGTTGGAACATCAAGTCGCAAAGTTAAGGGACAATGTAGCTAAACCTATACTGTCTTCAGTAGATCAGGCAGTTGGTCCTCCTGCTATTTTAGAAAACATCAAAGACCACAATGGAGGTATGAGTGAGTTCTGTACAGCATTTCCACTACCCATTTCCAATGAAATTTGGTGCATTAAGAGCATCATAGAAAAGAATTGGAATATAATCTTAGGAAATAGGGATCTTACAGAAACACTAGGGATTAGACCAAAGTTTACATACAAGATGGTCACAAACATCAAACAAGTTTTGGAGGTCACAAATAGGAGGACTGAAAAACCAACCAGGGGGATTAGTTCCAAGAAAGGAAGTTTTTCGTGCAAAGATTGTAGACAATGCAGATTCATCAGCAACACTTCATTTGTTACTTTGAAACACATGAAAAGAACTTTTTGGGCTCATGGTTATTTCAACTGCCATAGTGATCACGTTGTTTATTTAGCTTTATGTTCATCATGTGATAGTTTCTACGTTGGCAAAACCATTAGGGTTTTGAAACGTAGAATTTACGAACACACATTGGCTATCAAGAACAAAGATAAAAACAACTCATTAGCAAGACACGCATTGGTGTGTGAAGAATTTAAGAAATTTGAATTTTTCGTACTAGATCAGGTTGAGAAGGGTGCATTTAAGGGTGATGTTAACAACAAATTAGAGCAAAAAGAGACACTGTGGCAACTGATACTAGGAGCGGATCATCCACCAGGTCTAAATGAATCCATAAACATGAAATGCTTCTTGCTATATAGATAGACATCATACGAATTATAGGCTAGTCTATTGACCCAAGTCTTTTGAGGTCAAACAACATTTTAGGAATCAAGAGTCCATCGTGGGACAGTCTGGTACTGTTGGTACATTGTGGCTGCATGGCCCAAGAGTAAGTTGGAGAATGGAGAAACACACTTTGGCGGAGGATAAGAAGACACTTATGTGTAGGGGTGTTTTGGCTATTCGAACCTGGGTTCGGACACCAAGGTCAGTCAAATGCAACACTTGGTAGAACAGTTGACACTACCACGAGTAGAAAGTCTATCGGAGGGTAGTTCGGTACCGTTCCCACACCAGGGGTAGAGACAACAAAATGTAGTGATATGGAACACACGCGTTGACAAGGGACACGAGGACAAGTTAGTCTACAAGCGTGGGTCAGTAAGAATGGACTCTGGGTTAGGATATTAGGGTCAGTCATTCAAGCAGCACCATGTGTGCGAGTGATTGGTTAGTTTGTGGATACAAGTAAATGTTTGAGACAGGGAGAGGCTAGGCATGTGCGCATACGGGGTCAACCACGTTAGATCGTTTAGTAGAGTGTATGAGCGGGTGGAAGTGTGAACACACGCTCGATTCACATATACGATAATTGTCTTTTGCACATTTGTGCATTATACAAACAAATATTGTGAATATGTGCACTTGCACATAAAGAATTTGAAGGGATAGAGTTTTTAAAATTCAGGGGAACTATACAGGTATAAGATACTTTTGACAATAAATGTAAACATTGCATTTTGCTTGCGGCATTTAATAACAACAAAGTGGAGCTGTTTAACAATGAATTTCACATTTTGCATGTTAACATTTAGACTTATATCTATAGAAGTATTATGGAATTAGACATGAATTTGATAATTGTTCTGCAGTGAATTTTTTTACACATTGTTGACTGTAGAATGGTTTCGTAATGATGTTTTTTTTAAAAAAGGATGATAGTTTTATGTAAAACTAGTGATAAAAAAGTTAGTATTTCTTTCATTTTGTATTTTTACTCGTCAGGTTTGAACATAGTTTATAACTGACTTTTCGAAACAAACAGATAGAAGAAAAAAATACATAAAATACATTGCACAAGTTAAGGAGACAATAACATTTATAGCACTAACTGTATTCATTTACTGTTATAAACAGTTTTTATTGGTGACAGAAAAAAGTTAACTTATGACATCATTTCCTGTATGTACTTTATAAAAGACACAAGCATGAGGGGGCTTGTTGTCTTTGTTTCTGAAGAAGTTCACGGAAAATAAAGTGGAAGAAAGCACTAGTTTTTATTGCCTCTATTGTGGACTACTCTACTTTCATTGTCTTTTTAAGTTTTTTAATATCAAACCAGTTGCTTCATAGCAATCCTTCTAAACTCATATGTATTATCCAGGTGTTCCATTATTTTCTCTTTAGCACTCTACAGTTGCACCTCTTCTTGTTCTGAGAGATCTCCCCTATTCTGCAATACTATAACCTTTGTCAGCCCCTTTAAATAACACTTGTTTCTTCTTAACCATATCTCTCTTTTTATTTCTGCCCCATTTTAAACTCCACTTTCATTTTATCCCTAGCTATATTTTCAGAAGAAATTTCTGTTTTCTCTAATAACTCCTGAGTAATTTCCATTCCTTAAATTCCTCTCTTTTTAACAGATAGGTGAGGAAGTGCCAGTGTCTCATTTTTATTTCATTTCCCTGCATTTTTATTTTAGTTGTTATTGTCGCGTGATCTGAAATAGCTGTTGGATGTGTATCAAAACTTTCAGTTAAATGCACATGAGCCTGTGAAATATAATTTCTTTCTAACCTAACTCAGTTTTTGTACCTTCGAGAGTAATATATAAATTCTGTCCAAGCTCCTACTACTGAAGGCACATCTTTCATACCAAATATTTTCATAACTTTCTTCAAAAATCTACCCTCTTTTGTTATGTTTCCCTTCTAGGCCCCCAGAATCATCCCCACTGTTGCAAATCAAATTCCAGTCCCCACCTATAAGTAATATTCCCTGCTGAAAATTGATTATTTCTCCCAGAATTTTCTTATGCTGTACTGTAGCAGTTTTAGGTGGAATATAAATACATGCCAGTGTAGTCGTTCTCTCTTGCCAGTAACCCCTTACTACTACCTATCTACTATTAATATCCCCCCCATCTTGTATTACTATTGGAGCTCCTCTAGCAATTAATATAAGTACTCCCCTTTTTCCCAGATATCCCACTGCATAACCTTCCTGAAATCCTTTCTTTATCAAATTCACATGCTCATTTTTTTCCAAAAGTGCCTCAACTGCCCACACCAAACTACTTGGCGTACAGATAGACAACAACCTCAAGTTGGACATCCACATATCTCAAACAATAAAAAAAGTTTACCAAAAACTGGGTGCCCTATACAGAAACCACCAATACCTCACCAAACCAGCTAGTATTTCTATCGCCAATTCCCAACTTATGTCCACCCTACTCTGTGCATCACCCATACTTACAACCCTTAGACAATCTGACCTAAACAAACTCGAAGTCTGCTATAATAAAATTGCAAAATTTGCCATCTGCGCCACATACCGCAACCACCACTGTGTCTCCCTTAGGGACCTAGACTGGCTTGAGCTCCCTCAACTCCTTCACCTAAACCTACTCACCTTTGCTCATAAACTTGTCAACCACCCTCTCAATACCCCAGCTCTTTACACACTTCTCCAGCCCCACCACTCCTCCAGACCCCTAAGCTCCTGCAATAAAAATCTGCTCCAAGTCACCAAAGCCAAAAATTCTGCAGGGGAAACATTATTCTCCTATACCATATCCAAGCTCTGGAACAACTTACCAACTAACATTACTGCCCTCCCTAGCCATCTTTTCAAGTCTGATCTAAAATCTCACTGGCTCTGTCCTTGCCAAAACCCCAACTAAATCCAGGTCTTACCAACAAATTTTTAATTTCTTCTTTGATCATAACTCTAGTGTCAGATAAAATGTTTTTCTAGGCATTCTTTTACCTAGTATTCTTGTATTCTGTTCTGTATATGCATATGCTTCAACCTTAACAAATCTTCCAGTGTATTTGTCATGCTACCTTTTATCACTGTAAAATGATACTGTCTAGGCTGTATACCATGTTATCTATATGTAACTTTCTGTGGAGCTTTTCTCCCTGGGCCTCTGCTGAAAAAGGACTTGTGTCCAGTCAGACTTTCCCGGTAAACAAATGTAAATAAATAAATAAGTAGCATAGCTGTTTACAGTCTGCATTTCTTTATATATTCTACTACTTTTTTCTTTTCTGTTTATACCTGTGTGCCTGTTCCTGTTCAAAGATAATACGGAAAGTGTTGCCACTATGTTATTTTTCCCACCTGTTATGTATAACCGCTTTTTTAAAATGTCTAGTTTCAGCTTTTGCATTACATGCATACACTAACATTTGGTAGGTTGAACTTTTATGCAGTTGTTTCTTGTCTTATTTATTTGAACTTATGTCACCTATTACAAGAAAAAATACCCTCCCAGAAACTGGTAACTTAATACAAACACAGAAAACTATGTACATATTCAAATAATGAAGTTTAACCGTCCCAATAGGAACAATTGTCCCAGACTGACAGATACGCTGACAGGCTTTGATTGACCTATAATGAAGGTTATCCATCCTGAGACACATGGTACACCTTGTTCTTCTGCTTACACTAAGCATTGTCTATCTTTATCAGCTTGAATGCTTTCAGAAAACATTATCTTTTAGCCATTGGAAAAAAGTATTCTGTTTTTATTACCCCTTATCAGCTTGTCTCAGTAGAAATATGAGAACCAGATACACATTTGCCTTCACCTACAAGCTTGTCATTTTGCACTATCGACCTTTACTTGCTAAAGGAGAACTTTTCATTACATTCAGTCTTCTTTTGTTTACTTGCTTCCACTTAAGGCATGTTATTAGAATGATTCAAGTGCCTTAATTCAGTTTTTGCCCTATGCAAAAATGAGAAAAAACATATCAATTTTACATATATCCTGCTCCGCATACTTTTACCACCCATGCTTCACCTCAGCAAGCAAAGATTACAGCCTGTTATCTTAAACACGCTTTTGTCAAGTCTTTCTTCTCTTTTTGCATTACAGTGCCTACATTTCTTCAAACTAAACAAGAAAGAAAAAAAGAAGGGATGAAGGGAACTTGTTCACTTTAACTTTAGTATCCCTGTTACACACAAAAATAACTGAAACATCCTTTACTATATATCATGCAGTTTATGTCATGTTTTATAAAAAAATACAGTTAAGAACAAAAATTGGTTTGCTTAAAGATACCTCTTTCCCTGTCCTTAACGTTCTGCTTTGGAGACCCTACAAGTTTAATAAAGTCAAAAAAGGCCAACATTTCCAGGTTTTCTTGTTCCACCATATTTCATAAATGTGAATAATGCTCTGTAATCCCATATTTATTCTTTAATTTTTGAGTTGCTGGTTTTCTCGCTGTTTATTTCCATCTCCCAAATCCAGTTTCTGTTTCATTCCAACATACTAATGGTTCTTTTAGTCAACTCCTATGCTTTTCTCTGTCAAGCATTTTTCTTTAGAATTACTTAAACTGTAAACTGCTTTTGAAAAACTTTGTTAGATCTTTCTATCTCCATTCTTTGTTGGACTGGTATATCATGTGTGAAGCCTTTTGTAAATGTTCCCAATTCCTCCCGTGACCCGAATCCCGATAATACCGAAGTTGTTCAATGCTTTATAAACTTTAGAATTTTTAATTACACTGATAGAGAAGTAACCAAAGAGCACTTTTCTCTGTTTCTAAAGGGAATGACGTTTGTTCCCACTACTAATTTTGATGTAGTTGATTCCCTTACAGAAGGTAAATTATATCTTAGAAAGCTTAATTTAGCTGTATATTTTAAAGACAAGGAACAGGGAACTTTAATGCCAGCCTTAAAGAAAAAAAAGCACCTTTAACCTCCCTTTACACCCTACTCTTGTCACTTTGGACAAACTTAATTTCTGAAGATTTATACAAAATTCAAGAAGAATTAAAGAGTAAAAAGAAAAAAAGTTTTTGATTTAAACAGAACCGAAAGAGATTTATTTTGAAAGATATGTAATGATACAGAGGTCAGGGTCATGAAACCTGACAAGGGAGGCGGGACTGTGTTATAGGATCAGATGGATTATTCCAACAAAATGCATGAGATTTTGTACAACACTTTAGTATATGAAACTATTTCACTAAATGAGATTAATATAACATACAGGCACATTGATTTCTAGCTGGAAGAATTTTTGTTGGACCTAAGAATATCTTTCGACACTTATAACTTTTTGAAAGTCAAACATCCTGTGATAGCCACAATCTTTGGAGTGCCTAAAATGCATAAAGACAGTTTACATCCCTGTTCCGACCGATAGTCTCCGGGAGTAAGTCCAAAACATTCCCTTTTGGTGTAGTGGTAGATAATTGGTTAAAACACACATACGGCAATATCCCGCACATACCCAGAGACTCATGGGATTTTTTAGGGAGACTGAAACATGAACTTTGGAATAAAGATTTAAAATTTGTTACCACTGATGTGGTGCACTTATTTAATTCCATACCCAAAGATGAGGGGTTAGAATTATTTCACCAGTCAGTGGTTAAGCACTCCAGTTTGGACAATGACAAGATATTGACTACATTAGAATTCATGTATAAAATAATAATTTTATATTTTATGAGGGTGAATACTTTAAGCAAATAAAAGGGGTTGCTATGGGGGCCTCTTGTGCCCCCATATTTGCGAATTTAGTTTTAACTGAATGGGAACACCAACATGTATTCAGTAGTACCTACAAAAAGAATCTCAAACTGTATGTACGTTTCCTTGATGATGTTTTTATTTTATGGGAAGGAAAAACTGAGGATATAGAGAAGTTTGTTACATACCTTAACAACAGATGTTCCTATTTTAAGTTCACTCAGACTTATGATTTGAAAGGTTTAGCTTACTCAGATTGTTACATTTCACACACTGATAGAGGTTTTAAATCCAACATCCACCGTAAACCCACCTTTAGTAATTCTTACTTGGAATGTAACAGCTGTCATCCCTAGTCACAGAAAAGAGCCTACTTAAAGGACAATGTATTAGGGCAGCAAGAATGACATCTGACTATACTGAAGTGATTAATGAATTAGATACAGTGGGTAGAATGTTTTTGGAAAGGGGGTGCCCCCAGAAACCTATTAGAGAGACTATTGATTACACTTTGTCTAAATGGGGAACTTTGTACAAACCCCTATTGGAAATGGATTTTACTCCTGTACACGAAAATACATCTGAAAAAAATTTTAGTAGAGCTATGGTTTTAAAATATTGCCCTTAATTCTCCTACGGTAAAAGACGTGATAACAAAGAACTGTAATATACTAAGGAGGGACACCGAACTTTACAAATTCCTCGGAAATATCCAACATTTGTATATAAAACAAGTAGGAATATTAAGGCTAACTCAGAGGACAGTAAGAATAAAGGAATGTATGCAGGAGACAAGGGGACCAAGAAGTGTGGATGTTGTAATCAGTGTGAATACATATATCTCAAAGGAGAAATATAGCTAGATAATACGAATCAGACTATGGTCATCTTTCAGTATGGGAACTGTAGTACAAAGGGTGTAGTTTATTTGGCCATGTACTCCACTTGTTCACCATTTTATGTTGGAAAAGCAGACAGGTTTCTAAAACACAGAATTTACGAGCACTACTATGAAATAAGGAAACAAAACAGGACGAATGCTTTGTACAGGCACATGGAAAGTAACAACACCTGTAATACATTCAGATTTGCCATTTTTGAAAGGGTACACATTAACCCGATGGGTGGCACTTGTAAGTTTTTATTAGAAGAAAAAGTAGTTTTTTGACAGTTAAAATGAAATGCTTGCAACCCCCCAGGAATTAATGATTTTATTGCACTAAAGCTAGTATTAGAGGCTAGGATATAAAGTGTTTTTTTAAAGTGATTTCTTATAATTCATTTTCATATTTATTTTATATTTTTTGTACTATTCCACTTCAAGTATGTTATGGTTTTTGTAAGGGAAGCATCTGATGTTGTAAATTTTTATTTATTCCTTACTGTTAGGACTTTGGTTCCATCCTCGGAACTGACACAGATGTTACCAAGCTCATGCCAGCCAAAAACGCTCAGCTAAGACCTACCCACAATGTCCTTCTCATAGTCTCTCTTGATCTCATTTGTTGCATTCCTTGTCAGACATGCTAAGCCTTCTCTCAGCTAAGTGTAGCCTTTTTGTGCTTTTTCTAGTTCTTAGTGTTTATTAGCCAGTTTTTCTAGTCTAAGGTTATTTCTTGTCTCTACTTTCTTATTTTCTGACTAAACCCTACCCAATACCTTGGTAGTTCTTTTATACCATCGTTGGTACTACTCCCTCTTCCCAACCTTAGTAGGCCCTTCTCTTACCTTTTGGTATTTCTTACTACCATTGTTGGTACTCTTTCCTAGCCTTCTGTACATAAAAAAAAAAATCAGTTTTTCACTATCCCTTTATCTTCTTGTTTAGTAGTTTTAGTTTTATTGTGTGGTAGTATTAGTGTATTATAATGTCAGATAAGTCCAGGCTTGGGTTCAAGCAGTGTGATAAGTGCGGGTGTGAATTGCCCAACTCTGATGGTCACGGCCGGTGTGTTTATTGTTTGGGCATTGATCACATTAACGCTTCTTGTGACATTTGTTCTAGCTTCAGCAACCGTACATTGGCTGAATGCAAGAACAAACTTATTCTAAAGGATATGTTGAAATTACCCTTTGTGGAAGGTCTTTCTGGGAAGGAGGTCTCACCACCTCCTAAGCATAAGGATGTTAAAAAGCATAAGGAGAAACGGAGTCTTTCAGTTCCGACATCCCCGTCCTCCTCAGGACCAAGTCGACACCTGGCTTCTCTCGCGCCTTCAACGCAGACAGCTTCAGCAACAGGGTCCCTGTCTTCTCACTCAGTGCTGCCCTTAATTCTGACTCAGACTCCAACCACAGTACCAGCTTTGGCACCATCCTCCTCAGTGCCGACCTTGTTTTTGACACAGGCTCCGACCACTGTACCTCCATCGGCACCATCCCCGGCCACGGTGCTGTCTTACTTGGCTCCACTTATATTGACACCATCGGTTCTGAAGGTCGAGCACCTTCCCAGAACCAGGTATTTTCCCTGTTATGACCCCTTTTTGGGACAACAATTTAGTCCATTTCTTGAGAGATCAGAATCTCCATCGGCAGCTTCCTTCAGATCCACCAGGAGTCTTTTGGAACAAGATGTGAGGATTGTGGACCAGCTTTTGGCAGCTAGAGGATTACCTCTTGGAACGGAAGCTCTCATGGCGTATTCACCTGTATTTCCTCCTCCAGCCTCCTCTCGGGTCTCTGAGACTTCAGTACCGATGGCCATCCCGGTGCAATTTGTCTTGGCTCCGACAGCAGAGGCTTCCCAGTCAGCACCGATTACTCTTGGTGCAATGGCTCATTTGGAACTGGTGCAATCTCGGAGCAGTGATTGGGCTGTCGGCACTGTGGCACCTAGTTCGGTGCCTATTTTTTCTGTGGCGCTGTCTATGGCCACAGCTCTTCTGGCAGCTACCGCTCCTCTCGAAGCTCCTCACCTGGAGGCGGGCTTCTCAGGGCGGGGTGTGACCCCGGTTCTGAAATCGTCCTTCTCTGTTCCGGCCTGCCATCCCTCCTCGGGTGGGCCTGCTTTCCAGGTGATGGAGAAGGTCCTTGTTTCAACAGGCTCGCACTTGGCACCATTGACATTAACACCAGAACCCCCCTCTAGCATGCAGCTGTCCCAACCCCCTACTCTGGGATCTCAAGCAGGGAAACCACAAGGCCTTTCCTTGAAGGGAACCCTTTCTCTGGAGTCCTCCTCAGAAGATCCCACTGGGGAGCCACCCCAGAAGAAACTTTGCAAGAGGAAGCATCTTGATTCCCCTGAGGAATCCATCACTGAAGACACCAATTGCGATGAGGGAGAAGGGTCCCACCGGTCTCTCCCAGAAGACGTCTCATTTGGAGACATTTTTGAGATCCTCAAGCAGAGGAGAGACTGGAAGCCCTCCAACCCTTCGGAGGAATTGGTGTTCTTGCAGGCTTTCCATGCTCGACCAGCTACTTCCTGGGTAACCCCACCTGTGGATGAGCTCATTAGACTTATTGTGCAGCGTGCCTGGAAGGCCCTGGACAACATAGAACCTGTCCCCCGGAGGTCAGATAAATTTTATCCACTCCTGAAGACCAATCCAACTGGTGCAAACAGCTGGTAGTTGATTCCATGGTCATGACGGCGGCCACCAAGAGGGAAATGGCAGAAGATAGTTCCACTGTTCATCCCCTAAACAGGGAGTCTCAGGCTATGGACAGACTGGGGAAGCGGGCCTACGCTTCAGCGACCTTTGCCATTCGGTCGCTGAATTACCTGGCATACTTTACTCTCCTCCAAAGAGACCTAATCTCAGAAATGTCTATCTCTTTGGTGGGGGTATTGCCTGAGGAGGTGCGTGATACTGTTGCCTGTCAGCTAGCTATCCTGGAATTCATCTCGAACTCCTTGATGTGCTTGATCTCTCACACTACCGAGGGGGCAGCTCAAGCAGCCACATCAGGCATTGTCATGAGACGGCATGCTTGGATGAGTTTGTGTAACATCGCGGACCCCTTTAAATCTTCCTTTGTCAACACGCCTGTTGACAAATCTTCCCTTTTTGGTTCCAAAGTAAGAGACACACTATCGGGTAGTGAGAAGGATGGAAAGACATTGTCTGCTGTGGGCATACATTTTTCCATCCCCCGGAAATCCTACTCCAGGAATCAGAGGGGAGGAAAATTGTGATTCAAGAAGACCCAAGGATCTTTTCATGACAGTAGTGATGAGCAATCCCCTTGAGGCAGAGGGGGAAACTCATCCAGAAGATGCCCCTTTCGGGACAGAGGGGGGGTCCGTGCAACCAAGGTGCTAGAGATTCCTTCTCTGGCCGACCCTTCCAGCACTCCTGAACAGCGGCCCGATTGCTTTCCTCTGGAAGCAGTCAGGGGTTGATTTTCTCTGCACCTACAGGCCTGGGAACTCATAACAATGGATGCATAGGTGCAGAGAATAATATCCAGAGGCTATCATATCCCATTTGACCTTATTCCCAGACCCATAAAGCGAATCCCCTATGTTCTGCCAGGTCAGAGGGAGACTGCAGCCGTAGAAATCAAAAAGCTGCTAAGAAAAAGAGTCATCCAACCAGTCCCACCAGACCTGAGAGGATCTGGGTTTTACTCGATGTTCTTTTTAGTGCCAAAAAAGACAGAGTACTGGAGACCAATCCTGGATCTCAGCTTACTAAAACAATTCATAAAACCTCAAAAATTCCAGATGGTCATGGTACAGTCCATTCTCCCCTTTCTGGGGAAGGACAACTGGATGTGCTCTACAGACCTCCAAGACGTGTATTACCACATAAAAATGGACAAATGCTCCCAGAGATTTCTCTGCTTCTGTCTGGGAGCCAATCACTATCAGTTCAGGGTACTGCCCTGTGGTCTCTCGACAGCCCCCAGAGTGTTTACCAAATGTATGGCAGTCATAGTAGCTCATCTCCGACTACAAGGATTCCAGGTGTTTCCATATCTAGACGATTGATGTGTTTCCATATCTAGACGATTGACTCCTTACCAGCATGACCAGGAATCTTCTCATTCTCAGTTTCTCTTACACTCAAGGCCTTGCTCTTCGCCTAGGTATCATGATTAACATGGACAAAATCACACATGTCTCCATCAAGAGCACTGGAATTCATTGGAGCGATCTTTGACACAACGTCCTGTCAAACTTCCCTTCCTCTTCACAGGATTTCAAAAATAAGCCAGATTCAAGTCCTCCTTCCACAGACATTTGTACCTGTATGCCTTATACTACAACTATTAGGCTCTATGGCAGCAACCATTACCTTAGTACCACTGGCGAGGTTGCACATGAGATTATTACAGTGGCTCCTTTCATCACAATGGTCAATCTTAACCCACCCACATGATACACCTTACAAACCTTTGCAAGAAAGAAATGGTATGGTGGATGAAGCCAGAAATAAATCTTTGATGTTGACCATTCTGCCTTCCCCCAGCCCAGGGCCACGGTGACCACGGATGCTTCCCTGTTAGGGTGGGGGGGCACTTCCAGAGAAAGACAGTCCAAGGCACCTGGTCCCCCATGGAGGCCAATTTGCACATAAATATCCTGGAATTGAGGGCAGTTCTCTTAGTGTTACAAACGTTCCATACATCCCTTCCTTCCGGGACCATTGCAGTTCAGTCGGACAATATGTCAGTCGTCTGGTACATCAACAAACAAGGCGGAACCAGGTCTTACCCACTGTATCGGGAAGCCATGACAATTTAGCACTGGGCTATGGCTTCCATCCACTTTCTCATAGCAATGCACATTCCTGGGAGTTCCAGTCTTATTGCGGAGAATCTGAGCAGGAACATTTTGATGCCTCATAAGTGGTCCCTCAATCCTATAATAGCGGATCAGATCTTCCACCCTTGGGACAGGCCTTGCTGCGACCTGTTTGCTTCTCCCCTAAACAACAAATGCAGAAGCTATTTTGCCCTGATCCTACCTCAGGGGGAGTTACTGAGGGATGCTCTGATGCACGATTGGCCCCCAGGTCTGCTGTATGCCATTCCCCCATTTCCCATCATCCCAAAATTCCTCCAGAAAGCTCAAAGGTTGAGAAGCAGAATGATCCTCATTGCCCCCGTCAAGTCTGGTTCCCTTTCCTATGGGCTCACCTGATTCACAGCCCGTGGATCCTGGATCAATCCCTAGATATGCTGATTCACCCAAGTCTCCACAGTCTCAAGCTCGCAGCTTGGTTTCTCCACTTCCGATGATTGCCAGGCTACTTGATATTTCATCCCCTGTTCACAAGATGCTTCTGGCTTCGCACAAACCTTCCACCAGGAAAATGTATTCTAGTAAGTGGATTAGGTTCTCTTGATGGGCCAAAGAACATAACATAGATCCCTTTTCCATGCCTATTCAGAAGATCCTACAATACCTGACTTTCCTATTGCACACAGGAGCTTCAGCATCGACAATTACAGTGCATTTAGCAGCTGTTGCAAATTTTCACAATGGAATTTACAATTCATCTGTTATGTCGCACCGACTATGCAAAACCTTCATGAAAGGAGTATTACATATTAAACCTCCTGTCAAGCCTCCTATAGAGCCATGGGACTTGTCTTTGGTGCTTCAGTCATTAACAAGTCCTCCCTTCAAGCCTTCTAACTCCTGTGATATAAAATGTTTGTCATGGAAAACTCTACTTCTAGTAGCCCTTACCTCAGCGAGAAGAGTGTCTTGAGTTGCAGGCCTTGAAAGTCAAGAGACCATACTTGATTTTTCATAGGGAAGGAGTGTCCCTACGCACTGACCTCTCCTTTTTGCTCAAGGTCATTTTTGGGTTTTCCATTAATCATTCTGTTGACCTACCAGTTTTCTTTCCTCACCAGTCAAATAGAGGGGAATACTTTCTACATACCCTCGATGTTCATAGGCAACTTTGTTTCTGTTTGAACAAAACTAAATCTTTCAGAAAAACGGATCAGTTGTTTGTGGCCTTTGCAGGACCCAGGATGGGTAAACTTGTTTGAAAATTACTTTTATCTTCTTGGCTCAGAAACGCCATTACTTTCATCTACCATCGGAACAAAGTGCCCTTACCTTCCAAAGTAAAGACTTGCGCTACTGGATCGATGGCTACTTCAGTGGCTTTTTATTCCAGAGCCTCTATGGATGATATCTGAGCAGCAGCCACTTGGACAAGATCTCATACCTTTATCACTCATTACAAATTGGATTTGGCCTCCAGGGGGTGAACAGCTTTTGGTTCTATGGGGCTCAAGAATGTGCTTCCTTAGGGCCACCCAGGACTTAAGTAGCTGGGGACTTGGTCCTAACAGTAAGGAATGAATAAAGATTTACAACATCAGATAAAGAAGTTATGTCTTACCATAACATTCCATTTCTGTTGTAGATCTTTATTCATTCATTACTTCCTGCCCTCCTTCCCCCTGCCTGAACTCCTGGTGGACTTTAGGATTTCCTTATTAGTTAAGGTATCTGCTCAGACAGAGCTTCTTACTATAACTATTATTACTTCTATACTCTAATGGTGGGCAAACTCGATCTAAAGAGACTGTGAGAGGGGCATTGTTGGTAGGTCTTAGCTGAGAGTTTTTGGCTGGCGTGAGCTTGGTAACGGCCGTGTCAGTTCCGAGGTTGGAACCGAAGTCCTAACAATAATGAATGAATAAAGATTTACAACACAGATGGAACATTATGGTAAGACATAACTTCTTTTTTCATTGTTGTAAATTGTTTTTTTACCTTTGATTTTAATCTTTGCCACAGAAAGTGTTCTTAGAGAAGTATGATGTAATTTCCTGGTTATAGAAACTATAAAAGGAAGTTGGCCATCTTGTTTTAATTGAATCTGTAGAAGTTCTGTTAAACAAGATGAAAGCACTAATTCCAAATTCTAAGTGAGAATTAAACTGTTTTTATATTTTAAAGGGAGTCTTTATTGTTTTTTGAATCATTCAGCCAGAATTGTAGAGTGACATTGTGATTAGCTGCTTATTTCTGCATTTCAGCTACTATTCTGCTTTGGATTTTATAACAATATGTATCCTGCTTTTTTTTGCTTTTTTTTTTTTTTTTTTGCTTATTTTTACTAGTTATTGCTTATTCTAGATATATATAGCACTTCTTATTGTCTGCTGCATACTTTTTACTGTATTTTATTGGTAAAAACTAACCTGCACAGTTGTACTAAAATTGTCTGCCTTACAGGGCCTGATAAATAAGGTTTTTAATGTTACACTGTAAATCTTTTCTACCTAGTTTCACTGTGTGTAAGGTATTAACTGGAAATGTTTCAATTTGTTAAACATATGTTTGTTTGTTCTGATTTCCTGCCAAGGAGTGTGTCATGTAACTGATTTGTTTGCATTTAAACACATTCTGTAGAGTGTCCTTGCTCTTTTATCTGTTTAAAACTTTCATTTAGTAGCTCACTGCTATTTTTCTGCTGTGATAAACATTTCTGTAGTGTTTTCTGCCTAAAATAGTGTAGCTAGTAGCTGTAATAGTTCCCCACCCTCCCTGCTTATTGGTGTCTTGTTCTTATACTTGTTGGCTTTGCAGTTGCCTTCCCATACTGTAAGTTTGATCTGGGACACTCCTCCCAGTCTAGTGTCATTAGGTCATTCTACCCAGTACAGAGAGAACATTTGAGAAGGCCAACCCACTTAGGTTCTTAACCTTGAACTATCTTCTGTTCCTCCTTTCTCCCTTTCCACTTTACTAAAAAAAAAACTTTGCTAGAATCTCGTGTTCTGACTGAGGGTGCTACTCAGCTGATAAGTATATTTCTTGGCACTTTTTAACTGTTCAAAGTTGAATAAAACAATAATTGAATTCAGTTCAGAATATGGTTTGAATAAATTGCATTTATTTAAACTGTATTTGCTTTAATATTGCTACACACTCAAGTGTGCTAGCTTGTACTGCACTTGAATTGTTTTTAGTGCTGGTTTAGCTGCTTTTCTGTAAAAAAAAAGTATAAGCTTGTTTCCTGCCTTTCCTGCAACTAGTCCAGATACAGATTTGCTGTATCCAGGACTGTTTGTAAGCTTTTACTAGCTTATTAGTTTAGCACTTTAGCAGATTTCTTGTAGCAATTATTGTAGTACACAAAAGTGCTACCAGCAGTAAACATTCTACAAGGGAACAGATCCAGTACTTATTATTAATGCCCACCCCTCCAGGCATATCTAAGGCTCAGTTCCCTGTGCTTTCTCTTATTACCCTGGTGAACTGCTGCATCCTGAGGCAATGTAGCAACTGCCTCATGTACACTGACAACCCTCTCCTCTTACCTCCCAACACTCAGACTTGTGACAGATGATCTTATATATCCAAATTGGAAGCCACACACTCTCCAGCCAAAACACTCTCCAGCCAAGACTGGAATAGCTGGTCAAGAGGAGAAAGTCAACACTTGCACTACACCACATGGAACACATAACCCTCCAGAACACACACCAGCACTGCCTTCACATAAAAACACAAACCACACACCACCTTTGCGGAGGCTCTCAATAAATGTCTACCCAAACAGAAGAGACCTCCAAGGCAGAAATGCACTCGACCACCACAACACAACATTAATCATGAGACATATAACTCTCTTAAACAGTGTGACACTCAACCAAAGCCTCAAAGGCAAAACAGCATGCCCAACACACTAGTCATAGGTGACTCGATAGTGAGGCACACTGATGTCCCACTCACTAGGTTGAATAAGGAGAAAGTAACAGTCACCTGCCTATCAGGTGCCAGGATCCGCCACATAATGTATGCACTCAGGTCCCTCAACAAGAGGTAGAAATATGACTCTGTCATTATACATGTGGGTGTGAATGACCTGAGATGTACTTCCTTGGACTACATGAAAAGAGACATGGAGGAGCTGTCGGATTATGTAGCCTAGGCGGATATGACCCTAGCCCTGAGCAGCATCCTACCATCACCCAGAATGATACCACAGTACAAGCAGAAAATGATTGATTTCAACAATTGGCTAAGCTTCTGCTGTCATTCTAAGGAGATCTAATATCTGTCTGCCTTGGATGACATGATTGACGGACCTCGATGCTTTGCCAGAGATGGCCTGCATCTGTCACCCCTGGGCTTCTGGATACTGGTCAAGGCTGTTGCCACTCCTGTAGTGCCTTTTTTAGGTGGTGCTCCAAAGACCAAATTACTACTGTAACAGCTGCAAACAAATGCAATCTGAGGGTCATGCTGCTCAAAGCTAAAAGTCTAAATCTCAAAATGCACTCACTCGAAGCACTCCTTAAAATGGAGAACATCAGCTTTTGTGCTGTGGCTCCAAGGCCAAGAATACAGCTTCTGTGGATCTGACAATATCCCTGGCTGTATTCTACATGAACTACAGAGTGAACTGGCACCTCACCTGTGTGCCCTGCTCAGTCACAGCCTCACCTCAGGCTTTGTCCCTACCGAATGGCGCACTGCTACAGTCATCCCTCTCTACAAAGGAGGAGCAACTACAGAACCTGGGAACTATCGCCCCATTAGCTTGACGAGTCTGATATGCAAAGCTATGGAACGCATCATCATGGACCTAATAAACATGGCTATAGGGAATCTCCAAACTCTTGATCCCACACAGTTTAGTTTTGTGAAGGGTAGATCATGCCTGCTCAACCTGGTTGACTTCTTTGAGTCAGACACCAGAGCTGTGGATGAAGGCAGGGTGGTTCATACAGCTTACTTTGATCTGGCCAAGGCCTTTGATACCATTCCCCACTCAGGAATCATAGAGAAACTCACTAAGCTAGGCATCAACACCTGTATCACTAGGCAGGTTGCAAACTGGCTCACAGATAGAACCCACAGTGTGAAAATAGCTGACTCCAAGTCATACTGCTGACCAGTCATGGAGTCCCACAGGGTTTGGTCCTGGGTCTTCTCCTGTTTGGTATCTACGTCTCTGAAGTCCAGGCCAAAACGAAGAGACTCTGGCTGACAAAGTTCACAGATGATTGCAAGTTGGGAGCCATTAACTCCCCAAGTGATGTTGACATCTTACAGAAAGGCCTCACTGAGACCAGCAACTGGTGTCAGAACCATGGTCTTATGCTCAATGCCAAAAAATGTGTCATCCTCTTAGGTAAAAATTTGGTTTCCATGAATTACCACATTGATGGTAGCCCGCTGAACACAGAAGGCATTATAAGAGATGTGGGAACACAGGTTGACAGTGACTTCTCTTTTGACCACCACATTGCCACTGTGGTCCAGAAGTCCTTCTATGTGGCACATCAGATTACTAAGGGTTTTGCATCCAGAAAGAAAGAGGTCATTGTCTCCCTCTACTCTTCCCTCATTAGGCCAGTCATCAAGTACAATGCCCCATTTGGCATGTACCTCACTAGACACCTGCAACAACTGGAAAGGTTGCCAAAGTACCTCACAAAGAGGATCCTAGGCCTTAAACACTTGTCCTAGATGGACAGCCTCAAAAAAACTCCTAACTATTCTCTGTCTCATGTCGCCTACTTAGAGGCGATCTTTGCTTGACTTAGAAGCCATGTTTGACCCAGCTCTATTAGAAATGCTACATCTAAAGAAATCCTAATCCCTCCGCACCACATGCTCTAGAGATCTCAACCTCATTACCACACTCAACAGAACATGCTGGAGGGACAGGTTCATAACCCAGAGACTGTCCATGCTATGGAATAGACTTCCCATACATGTCAAACAGAGCACCTCACTGGCTGTCTTCAAGAGAAATGTTGATGGGGCATGGCTAGAATGTAGACTGGTTGGCAGCATCTTTTCTCAGCTCTGCACTCAAAAGATATTTCTGACAGGAATTTTTAAAAACTAGATATTGTAGACAAACCTATTTTGTTGAATTACTTCTACTAATATCACTAGAAGTCTACAGTGCAAAGAATTTGGCTTTAAACATTATTTTTCCTGTCAAAAACAAGAAGGAAGGTATCTGAATCTACTGAAAATGAGCTTTTCTAAGCATACCACACAGGACCAGACGATGAAAAAGGAGATACAGTCTTTATTAAATGCTATACAAGACTTGTCAGTGAAAATTGACAAAATGAATACCAAACTGGACACTTTTGAGGAGAGATCTACAAAA
>NC_056742.1:526920872-527048372 GCF_019279795.1 Protopterus annectens | reverse complement strand
CTAGAAGATACTAATAAAAAATACTCAGAAACGCTACACCACAAAACAATGATCAACTTAGAAAAAATTAAACTATGTTACTATTCAATGAACCCTAAAAACCAATGAAGAATAGCAAATAGGACTAAAAAGATTATTAAAACAAATCAAATCAAGGAAATACATAATATAGAAACCAAAAAGAAAGTATCTGATTTAGAAGGAATACTAGAAGCTTTTAGGCTATTTTTTCATAAACTTAATAATCAAAATGAGAAAACAGAAACACATTCAGCATTGAAAGCTTTTCTCAAAAACAATGTTAAAGTTAGGTTATTAGGGGAGCAGGTACAACTAATAGATAAACAAATAACAATGATAGAACTTAAAGCTGAAGTAAATAAGCTAAAATTAAACAAAGCTCCAGGTATAGATAATATCACCCCAGAAATGTTTAAATTACTATCAAATGAGGCTTTGCTGTTGTTATTGAATGTCTTTACATCAGTTAAAAATGGTAAAGACATTCCTCCTTCTTGGAAGTACACATTAATATCACCAATTCTGAAACAAAATAAAGATCCCAGTGAATGTTCATCATACAGACCCATTTCACTTCTTAATATAGATTATAAAATTTTTATGGCAGTACATGCTGCTCGAATAAAACAATTACTACCACTTTTGATAGAGGAGGATCAAACAGGTTTTATAAAAGATAGGAACACTTATGACAACATTAAAAGAATTCTTTCCTTAATTGATTATATAAATGTCACAAAAACAAAATGAATGTTATTAGCTTAGACATAAATAGCGCATTTGATTCAGTGAACTGGGATTATCTGTGGTTAGTTTTAGAAGAATATGGCTTCTCAAACAACTTCACTTTGTTAATAAAATCATTATATGAAAAATCATTGGCTTATATAAAACTGGGATCTTGTCTGTCTAAATCTATTAAAATAACTAAGGGCACAAAACAAGGCTGTCCTCTTTCTCCGTTATTGTTTGCGTTAGTCATTGAACCCTTAGCAAATAATATACGTATGGATAAAAATATTGAAGGAATACAACTAGACAACAGCCTAGAGCTTAAAATTCAACTTTTTGCTGATGATATTTTAATTACCTTAAAAAATAATAATAGCAGTTTAAAAGCATTATGGGACTCAATTCAAAACTTTCAAAATTTTTCAAGTCTTAAATTTAATGAGAACAAAACAAATGTATTGCTTATAAATACTAATAAAAAAGATCTAAATAAAAAATACCATAAATATATCTCTACCGATAATACAATTAAATACTTGGGAATTATAATAACTAACAACCTAGATATTACAATTGAAACAAATTATAAAGAGACCTTAAATAATATTAAAAATCTAATACAAAGATGGAATAAATTCTTCTTTTCAGTGGAAGAAAGGCTTTATATAATTAAAATGATCATATTTCCAAAAATTCTTTATGTCATACAAGCTTGTTCTTTGCCACCAGCTAAATCGCACCTAAAACAATTAAATGATTTAATGGTAAGATTCCTATGGTATCCAAAAAAACAAGGATAGCTATGAAGTATCATCTAGATGATTGGGATATAGGTGGCATAGGTTTACCAGACATAGAAATATATTTGCATTCATCCATTATTAAAACAATATCATTATGGCTAAATACAAAATATACATCAAAATGGAAGCTAGTTCATGAGAGAATCTGGTTAAAATCAGGATTTGTAGTAGCAAATAAGTATACAGATTTCATACCAAACAATTTTCTATGGCTGATGAAGGAATATATGATGATACATAAGAATAAAAATATAAGTTCCAAATACATTACTTGTACATTAAAAATTTTCCAAAATCTTATTAATAGCAATCCTGATATTAAATCATGGTAATTTCTTTTATATCCAGTAGCATACACAGAAGGTAATATAATAACATTTAATATGGAAGTAGTCAACATGCTTAAAGAAAAGGGATTAATATATTGGCATCAATTGCTAAACTCTGGAAAACCTCTGACAATAGACAAGATTAAACAGAAATTAAATATGGAAGATAGTTTGTGGTTACATGTACAAGAATTAAGACAGTATATATTAAGCAAACAAGAAACAATGCAACCATCAATAAGACAAAATGTTCCTAACCTTATAGAACATATAATATTACTAACGAATCAACCCATTACTGGAAAGGGATACTTATCATCTATTTATAAAACAAACAAAAAATAAAAATGCATAATAATGACAAAATATGGAATTATTATAGATCAGTTAATGGACATGTGCCAAATGACAGAGATAAAAAACTAATTCCTCTCTCTCCAAAGCAGACATCACTTTCATTATATTGGAGACTTTTTACATGGCAATTCATACACAGATCTTATGTAACCCCTCATAAAATGGAACTTATGTTTAAGAAAAATATTGGCTGCTGGAGATGTGATTTATCAATAAAAGCAGACTGGCAACATATGTTCTACGAATGCCATTTGATTAAACCATATTGGGATAAAATACATTATTTTCTGCAAATGGTATTCAATGATAAATTCCAGATTTCCAAATCTATTATTTTATTTAATGTACCTGTACCTGACTGTGTGCCAAGAACAAAATATGTAATCTTATGGACTCTCCTAGCTATTGCAAGGAAGAACATTACATCAAACTGGAAATCCAAAGCTTCTCCAACTTTTAAGCAATTCATGAATATGGTGTCAGCAGTATCGCAATTGGAAATGAACACTATTAAAGGAAGAACTGAAAGAACTACATCATTATACATAGCATGGCAAAAAGTAACTGAAATACTGGAGAATAATGACTGTAGCAGATTATAATCAGGAAACAATTGTATAGAAAGTCAGTTATATGTCAACAATAGACACCCTTGTAAATACTTTATTTTGGTTTTAATGTTTGATATCTGTTTAGAGGTTTTAGCCTACCTTTTTAAATAATTTGTAAATACTTCATTGTCATAAATAACCTGCATTCATGTTTTCTTGTTTTTGGAAATGAATAAAAATATTAAAAAAAAAAGAGAGAAATCTTGATGAGTGGATGGGAAATAGAAATTTCACCCCGGGGATCATTCCAGTGGCTCTACTCGACAGAGGCACTGGGAACTAAGGTTGGGTGGCACAATGGCAGGTAATCCTTTGGGGAAGGCTTGTAAAGGCTCCAGGGCCATTAGCCTAGTACACACCTATGAACCAGCTAAGCCCACTAGACACAAGTGTCCCATTTCAGGGACAACTTGACAGCAGAAAAATTGTGGGATTAAATCTAGACACTGAATTTGAATTTCTTAAGGCCTTCAGACAGGGATCTGAGGTTGATTTTGCAGTAGTCTTTGACCTTAGTTGAAAGTTTGGATAGCTGGTGCTAATTTTGAGTGAAAAGTTGACAGCTGGGTGTCAAATTTGATGAAGTAGTGTATGACATCCCTTGATGTGTAGCAGTCCATATTTAAAAAGGCAAAATCAAGTATATTATTTCTTCTGGAAAAAAATGCTAACAGCTTGATCCAGAGAGTTTGTACTATCAAACTCTTGGACACACTGGGCATATTTTTTGCTGGTTTTATAAAACTTTTAGTTGATGAGTAAGTAACCGAAATATCCCAGAATTAAGATATTTAGATTGATAGTCCTGGAATCCAGCCCATATGAGAACCTGATGTGGTGCTCAGTTGACATTGAAAGTGTTCTGTAGCTCATGATGATGTGGTCATTGACTGTATTAAATATGACCACAATATAAAAGATCAAAATCTTGAAGTATTATACATGTTTAATGTGAGAGCAGATAGAAAGAGATACCCTTGCTGTCCCCAGATGGTGTGAATGAGTGATAGTGACAGTTCCCTGATACTTGATGAAATGTTATAAGGAAAGGTAGAGGGGCAAAGACTTGAGTGTTGCCCAGGTACCCCAGGTTCATTTTGTGGTTTGGGTGACTAACAAAGCTGGCAAGAGAGAGTTGTTGTGCCCACCCTGTTGGTGGATGGGTGTGGATGGGGGCAGAGCCTGCCAAAGCATGCACCTGTCCCCTTGGAGGAGGGGTTAAGATGCAGAAGATACAACCTGGAGGCAGACATTATGCTTACCAAGCTATCAGTGGACACTAGCCTTTCAAGTTTGCTGGAGCAAATGTTCACACACCTTCTCCAGGGTTTGGGTTAGGACCACAGTAAACGTTCTTACAGCCAGGATGTGGCCAAGAACACAAGTAATCATAATGGCCACTTAAATGCCAGCCACTATGGGTGGCTCTTGCCTCCGTGGTACTGATAGATTCCCTACCATAGAGAAACAAATAGGGTCAAGTCCAGCTGGGGAGACATTATAGTCAGCAGGGGCAAAAAGGGGAGTTCTGCAAGAGATTTTGTTTCTGTCCTTGTTTTTACATTTTGTTTGATGTCTTTCTTTCTTTTCTTTCATTAAATCATATTTTTATTGAGTCATACAATCATAATTGACTGTTTCTCTAAGACTCTCTAACATTGTTTAAGGATTGTTATGTGAAACAGGTGACATCCCAATATATTGATGCTGTTGGCTGAAATATACTGTTACCTTTTAATATATATGAGAATATTTTTTGATGTTGTCACTAGGGCTGTACTGAATATTTGCTTCGTATTCGCTTTGGTTCCGAATAGCAAGCTGAATAGTCTATTCATATTCAGCCGAATAGTGTGCTCAGACCGAAAACGAATAGTGGTCATGTGTCCGTATCTACAGTCCTGTACGTGAGTAAGCTAACTGGTGCAACCAGTCTGTAGCTGTAGTGGCATTGTGCATGGTCCTTGTCAACTGGTGGGCTGTCCGTAACCTAGTTGTACCAGTAAGATTTTGCCTACTTTAACATGGAATCAATGGAATGCTGTGAAAAAAAAAAGCTGTGATGGAATGTATTGAAGGAAGGTGGCTGGCATCATGTTAGATCTTTTATGCCTGTGCATGCTAAGCCGTGGTTGTGCCACTGAGCTTACTGGCATACAGGACAGTCATCAGCGTATTACTGACACTGTTACTTTGTAGCCTATTTTTGTATGATCATGTTATAACTGTAAGTGAAGATTACATTTAGGTAGTTCCGCGATTTATAAGCGAAGTTCAATTTGGAATTATTTCATGATATGTGGTGACAAAACGAAAGCAATGTGCCAGTTGTGCAAAGCAGTCATCTCTCACAGAGGTGGATCAGCAAAATCATTTACAACATCTCAATTAAATAATCATTTGTCCTATAACTGTCCTGAGGAATACAAAGAAGTCGTTAACAAGGAGAAAGCAGCAACAGCAAGTGGGACGTCTGACACTCATCAGACTGGCAAGGTTCAACAAACACTAAGCAAGATGATTGGCAAGAAAAAAACATGGTCCATTCATAGCCCTGAGGCGAACAAAATACATCGTGCCATCGCAAAAATGATTGCCATTGACATCCAGCCGTACTCAATTGTTGATGATAGAGGCTTTAACAAATTGATTGGTGTACTTGAGCCTAGATACGTGCTATCAACCCTCAAATACTTCACTGTAAAAATCATACCAGAGATGCGCAACACATTTTGGGGCCTTGTCCAGACTGCTATCAGAGTCATACCAGAGATGTACAAAACAGTGTGGGGCCATGTCCAGACTGCTATCAGAGAAGCATGATTTCTCTTTCTAAACACAAACACATGGATGGCACAGACAACAACAGAATCTTTCATGAGCTTAATTGTACATTGGATTGGTGACACATTTGCACACAGATCTGCCGTCCTTCATTATCAAAAATTCGATGGACAGCACACTGGGTCTCAACTAGCTGATGCTCTACTTGACATGATGAATTGCTGGAATATTGACAAAGAACACGTCCACTTGGTCTTATATGATGGAGGTGCCAACATGGTCAAAGCGTTATGAGATGCGGATTTGCCCAGTGTCAGTTGTTTTACCCCCACTCTGCAGCTGGCTCTGAATGATGCAGTTCTGACACAGCCATCTGTTGCTGACTTGATAACACTGTCACAGAAGGTTGTGGGACATTTTCAAAACTCTTCAAGCACTACCTCATGCCTTCACGCCATCCAGAAAGAACTCTGTGTACCAAAACATCAGCTTCATCAGGACATTGTCACCAGGTGGAATTCAAAGTATCAGACGGAGCAAAAGAGAGCTGTGTCTGTGTACATTGCTGAATGTGACGACAAATCCAGCAAGGCGATGCCCCTGATGACAAGCCATTGAGCTTTAGCAGCAAGAATTGTTACAATTCTTCGGCGGTTTGAGCAACTAACGCATGAAATAATCTGCAACAATTCCTGTTTTTCAATGATCCTACCAGCTGTTCAGGCTGTCTTGTTGTATCTGCAGAAAGACGTAGCTGATAATGGAATCAAAAAGACAGTCAGCGAACTGATAACATCCTTAACAAGGAGATTTTCTGACTTGTATGAAAATGGCATTTACACAGTTTTCCCCGGCTTGGATCCACACTTCAAGCTGCATTTCATGACACCTGTGCAGCAGGTAAAAGCCAAAACAGACACTGTCACTGCGACATTACTGTGTCAGCCAACGTCATCTATGCCTGCAAATCAGCCATCTGAAATTGTTTCTGAGGTGACTGAAGTGAATGAACAACCACCAACAAAAAAGACAATGACAGCAGCCTTTTGGTAATCTTGGGATCAGTTGCAGCCTGTTTGGGCACTGAACAGTGATAATTCTGTCTCCATAGAAACAGAACTGAACTACTTTCTGACAGAACCCTGTGTTCTGAGAGACACTGACCCACTGAATTGGTGGAAAATGAACATACCCACATTTTCAACACTGTCATACGGCTAAGCGCTACCTTTCTGCAACACCTACAAGCGTGCCAAGTGAACATCTTTTTAGTACAGCTAGTGGTACCTTCAGTGAAACAAGAAACTGTCTTAATGTTGACAACATGGAACAATTGGTATTTTTGAAAGCTAATGCAGTATTCTTGAGTTAAATGTACATCAGTGAAAAGTTTGACAGCTATTTGGTAACATCAGTAAAAAGCTTTGACAGATATTCGGTCATGGCTGTGTTGTGTTTTTTTTAGTTTATATTTGTTTTTTGGTTTTGGTGAGTTAATTCTATCTACAATTTCTTAACTTTTAGCCCTCGTTGTAGTGCACAGACAGCAGAACACACCACAGAACAGTTTGCAAAACTTGACTTGATGTTTAACTATTTTGTTTAGTGCTTAGTTTACCTCATGACTTGACTAAAACAACTATTCGCATTCGGCCAAATAGTTGGTAACAACTATTCGTATTCGGCCGAATACTGTAAATCCTAGTTGTCACTAAAACAACTCTCCATAATAATCTACAACCACTAACATTATCTGTAGATTTGCTGTAGATACAGACGTTATTTTCTAATATAATTTATACTGCAGGTTGCTGATTATCGCCCGTACCTCCCACCCACCCTCATAAGGCTTGAAACAGGTTGCCTTCAGCTACCTGATGTTAATGGGTCGGGTAGCCTTCCAAGTACGTATTGGTTCTTGGCATTCTTATTTACTACATTGGGTTATCTTTTAATTAATTCCTGTAATTTGAACTCATCGGGTTTGGTAAACTGTCCTTTATTTCACTACTCCATTCCTGTCTGAAGCATTTCTTCCTTGACATTTTGAATAGGAAATGGTTCCGTTTTTTTGGTCTGGTGACGTTTATGTTTATACTCTCATGCACCGGTAAGAAGTGGCTTTACTTATGTATAGTGTTACTTTATTCAGTGTTTATATCATTTCCAGATTTTGAAGGAAAGTATCACCGCCTACTTGTTCACTCCTTTTGAAGATTTTATGTTGCAAACTGTTCACTCCCTTTGAAGATTTTATGTTGCAAACTGTATATCCCTCTGCATTTGTAATGAAACTTTTGTTGCTTTTTTTCAGGGGTGGGGTGAGGTTTCACTTTTAGATTTTGCACTTCATTCTCACTGACCTAATAACTTTTTTCGCATTTTACCACTTTGTCTTAGTTTCTCAAGAGGTTATATGTGAAAAATGCTTGACGTAGTCATCTGGCAGTGAGAAAATCAATCGCATATAAATACTGTAGGCTTCATAATGAGTTTTGGCAATTCAGCATTGCATTTAAATGAAGTATTGGAGCAAAGTTCTTGGTTCCGTAGTAGATATTTTATGGATTCAAAAATATGTATTCCATTCATGTACTGAATCAGACTTGTGTCTCTAGGTTGTTACACTATACCGATGATTTACCTGTGGTAGCATTTCACTTGCTGTCAGTCCTTGCAGGCGATACTGTGTTGTAGGGTGAAGCCTGATGTGTGGATACCTGCCTAGTCATAGCATCAAACGTGACTGAATTCAGCTCACTGAGCGTGATATGTGCAGTTTGTATGACACACATCACAACTGGTGGTGGTAAATGTGCCAAAACTATGACATTGAGGATGGCTGTTGTGCGTGTTGTGCCATAGCACCTTCATGGCGCAGTTTTTGGCATATGTACGGCAGTTTCTCTGCAGCATGTGGCATGCTATCACATGTCAACTTCACCACTCTGAGTTTGTCTGCACAGGCTATGATGGTTAACTTGGTGACCACATACCAGACTTCCACTGTGGCTTCTTCTGATAATATTTAGTATGCAAGTACTGCTTGTGCTCTTAAAGGGATACAGTAGTGTATCAGATAAACAGTGAACAAACGAGAAATAGTTTGTTTTAAGAGTCTGTTTTTGTACTGAATGTATGAAAATGTAAAAAGAATACAACCCAGAGCTAGAAATAATGATGTCTGACTTTCTTTCTCTTGGAAATGAATGTTTATCTGTCAACAGTGTGCAACTTTCAACAGCTGTTTGAGGTTTGTGGTCTCCTGGTTGTTTTGAAGGTTTATCGTTGTTTCTATTTGTGCTTTGTGCAGACGAGAGTATCCACCACAGATTACTCCTAAAATGTGCTTATTGGAATGGTCTCGGAAACAGTATCTTCCCCAGCCGGAATATGACACTGTAAGTATTGTTATCTGATGCATTTCAAACTGCAAAGCATTTCATCTGCTTCTTTAATGCATTGTAATGAGTGGGACTTAAGTGTTGCTGGTTAGAGCCATTTTTAAGGTCTTGTTAGTGTAGAACAAGATGTGGATTTATAAAGGAGGAGAACTTACCCTCTTACTGAGGAGCACAGCCATGGACATGGTGACACGCACAGAACAGTGTGGAAAGGTGAAGTAATTATTTAGAAATTATTTTCATGTAGCATTACAAACTACTGATGCAAAACTAGCATATACACTGCATTTCTGTACAAAGGAAAGAGTAATTGAAAGTCTATGGGAAATGATAAAGGTGAAACATATGTCATGATATCTTTGAGGGTTTGCAGATTTCAGCATTGAACAGTGCATTGATATTACACCAGTGAGACACTCTACAAAGTATTGTGTGACTTCAATTAAGTTTTATCACTGTCATATGTCAACAGTGGTACCTCAGCAATATTATTACATCCACAGGGTCCCCTGCCTTAATAGCATGCTTTGTCATTGTGTCAATGTAATAACACCCTTTTATCCACAATACTTTCCTACACCCATTGTCAGCAACACATCAAGCAGAACTTACAGCATATTTTACAGTGTTCTTTTACAGACAATTTTCCCTATGTTGCTTTCATGTTGAAGTTTCTGAGTCTGATTACCATCAGTGGACTCCAGTGCCTCTCCTCAATTGTCAGGTCTGCCTACCTGGAACTTGCTCTTGTAAGGGTTGAGGCCGGCAAGGAGATCAAAACTCCTGAGTTCTTGTCATACTGCTGCTATGAATGTTTAACATGCCAGGCTGATCCACTCCATACTTCTGCAAGGAGATGACATTGGCAAGCCACCCCCCCCCACCCACTGTCAAGAAACACATTACAATTGTTTCCCTGGCCTTTTCCAGGGAAATCTAATCACTTTGTGTGTTCCACCCACATGGCCTTCCCTCCTCCCCTCAGGATGGGCATGTCCATCTTTCCCCACCAGTACCTAAGAAACCCGAGCCGTTAATCGAGCCTAGGCACCTCCATCATAGTCCGGGCTTTATCCCTGTACTGCTAATTGAGCCTGGGCACCTCCACTACAGTCTGGGCTTTACCCCTGTACACCACAGTACTTGCACACATTTTACAATAATACTAAAGCCAACAATTATGCTGAAAGGCGCCAACCATCTACAGCCTTTGTGTTAGAAGTGGAGAATCTAGTAATTCTTTGTGAAATAGTGCAAGTAAAAGGGCAGATATCATAGTCACTGAGCATTATAGTTCTATATCCAGCTGTTTCCAGGATGGCTGTGTATTGTGGTCACAGATAATAAGACTTACTACCAATTGCAACATCTGTTTATCAGAATACTTAGTATGCCCTATGCAGACCATCTCAAAAAACTGCAGCTTTACTCCGTTGCATATCGCCTACTCAGAGGCGATCTCTGCCTAACACACAAAGCTATGTCAAACCCAGAGCTTTTAGGCATGCTCCAATCCCTACAAGCTGCACCCTGTAGGGACCTAAACCTCCTCACCACAATAAACAGAACATGCTGGAGGGATAGATTCCTGTCCCAGAGACTTCCCATACTCTGGAACAAACTAACTATCTATATCAAACAAAGCTCCTCATTAGCACTCTTCAAGAAAAATCTTGATGATTGGATGGGAGATATGAAATTCACCCCGGGGATCACTTCTGTGGCTCTGCTCGACAGTGGCACAGAAAAATAATTTTCTTGGGTGGCGAAAGCCAGGGTACCTTTGGCTAGGCTTATATAGGCCCTAGGACCAATAGCCTAGTACATACCTATGAACCTATGAATAGTATAGCTGCTGTGAAAGTGTTTCAGCCACTCTTTTAACATACTGGTTAATCCAAGAAATGTTTTCTAAGTGTTGATTTTAGATTATGCTTTTCAGTGTAATGCTATGTTCTGATACTTTTCTATATACAGCTCTGTACACTGCATAACTCCTGCTAAAACTGGCATTCATAAACATCCTTACCATCTCTCTACTGTTACAATACCCCATATTCCCTTGCTCTGACTCACACTGATTCTTCCTCCATCTCTAGGAATAAGTATTAACTTTATTGCCTCTATGTAATATTTCTGTTTAGTAGGGTTTTCTCTTTTCTTTCTTTTAAAATTTCTGGTCACTACATCCATCCCTGAAGCTGATGCCTTGCAGCACAGTAACGTGTACATGTGGAACATGAAGAGCCTTGCAGCACGGTAACATGTATACAAGCTGAACATGAAGAGCCTTGCAGCACAGTAACATGTATACAAGCTGCACATGAAGAGCCGTGGAGCACAGTAACATGTATACAAGCTGCACATGAAGAGCCGTGCAGCACAGTAACATGTATACAAGCTGAACATGAAGAGCCTTGCAGCACAGTAACATGTATACAAGCTGAACATGAAGAGCCTTGCAGCACAGTAACGTGTACAAGCTGAACATGAAGAGCCTTGCAGCACAGTAACGTGTTCAAGCTAAACCTGAAGAGCCTTGCAACACAGTAACGTGTTCAAGTTGAACCTGAAGAGCCTTGCAGCACACTAACATGTACAAGCTGTACATGAAGAGCCTTGCAGCACAGTAACATGTATACAAGCTGCACATGAAGAGCCGTGCAGCACAGTAACATGTATACAAGCTGAACACTGTATATGCCAGTTACTTGGTCTCCGTAGCTTCCTGGTTTCTGCTTTCAGTAAATGAAAGAAAACCTGTTCTACATCTTCTTAAGTGCTTTCCACTGGCTAAACGTTCTAGAGTAATTAACCAGAGGATGGAAAGACTTCCTTCTCAATGGAAAAAATCCACACATTATCCCTTTACACAAAGGAGGAAATTCAACAGACATCACTAACTTTATGCCTGTAGCAGTCTCATCTTCCCTCTCCAAAGTACATGAAAAATGTAATCAGAAACAATTGGTAAACTATCTCCTGCAGAAGCAGATCCTATCCCACACACAACATGACTTCTATCCTTCTCGTAGTCCTCACACTGCACTTCTAACCAATATAGATAGTGTCAGTGGCAAATTAATCTGCTCCTTATTTCTGGACTTGTCTAAAGCCTTCACCCCAGTTTGTTGCAGTAGACAACTTCTTCAAATGTCCTCAATTGGTCTATCTCAGCCCACCCCCTATGGTTCAAAAGCTACCTCTCCAGTAGGTATGAGTAAAATAGCACTCCAGTTTCTCTCTCTCTCTCTCTCTCTCGATATATATATATATATATATATATATATATATATATATATCTATATAGGGTCTACCTGATGAGACTGACAAGCCAAAACAGCAACGAGATAACCAACACCAGAAGACCGACAAAGCAAATACCCGACAAGTTGAAATTCCGACACCGAAAACACCGACATGCGAAACATGTGTGCTTGCATTTGAGCACGACTGTGTTAGTGTGCAGTAGCAACGGACTTTAGGGTTAGGGTGCAGGTAAGGTAAGTGTGCGATAGTGACAGACATTAGGGTTAGGGTTTGGGTTAAGGTTAGTGCATAGATAGTTGTGTATGTAAGGTTTAGTGTAGGTTTATAAGGTTTTTGGTGTGCTTGTGTTGTGTGTGTGTTTTTCGGAACAGCAAATTTTTTCCATGGGAAAAAATTCTCTGTTCTGATGTTTCGATGTTGTCACATTTCGAACTTCTGGTGTTCGAACGTCTGGAAGTTCGATTATGGGATAGGAACCCTATGGCAGTTACTAATCTGCTTGTATTCTTTCTGTGCTGGTTATTCAAGTAGTTGGGGGCATGTTTTGTTAACTGTCGGGATTGTGCTTTGTCGGGTATGTCAACTTTCGAGTTTTTGCACTTTCGTTCTTGTGGTGTTGGTGATTTCATTGTCGGCCTTTTGAGCTTTAGGTCTTATCAGGTAGACCCATATATATATATATATATATATATATATATATATATATATATATATATATATATATATATATATATATATACACACATACACACCTCCCAGTCACCACCGGTCTGCCACAAGGCTTTATACTTGATTCCCTACTTTTTAACATTCTCACCAACTCCCTCCCGACATCCACACAACAAGCACTGATTTTGTTCAGTTTACCACTGTTTTTCAGCCCACACTTATTAAAGAAACTCTATTGCTTTGTTACTGTACCACGCTTAGGTTGTTTTAACAGTATTCTGATATTTCCTAACCTCCTTTGATACTGCAAAAGCTGTTCTGAGTTTGCCAAAGTTCTTCTGAGTCTAACAAAATATTTCTAAGTTTTGCAAGGTTTTTGTATGTTGTGAAAATTTCTCAGGGTTAGTGAACATATTTCCAAGGTTTCCTGATATTGCAAGAATTCTGACTTCTGTTGTAAAGCATTTGCTACTGCACTTGAGTTCAAAGCCAATTCATTTTACATTAAGGGGGTTCTTTCACAGTCTAGTGGGAGCAGATAACTGAATTCATCCCATCCAAGTTGGGAACTACTGGTTGAAAGCTTATTGTGTTTTTATCTGATTGGCCTGATGGTTTAACTCTGTAAAAGTCTTTCATCCAACTGGTATAAAAGAATTGCATTTTTGTGAGATTGTGTTCATTTATTCAGAGCTTCATTTTGCCTGTCTTGGACACCTGTGACTACAAAACTTGAACTGCTTCTAAAACCATGTGGACCTACAAAGCTGATATACTTTTTTTTTTTTTTTTTTTTGCACTTGCTTTAACTGTTTCAGGGCTATTTAGCACTTCTGTGCTGTATTTATTGATTTTGTTGAACGTATCACTGTTTTTCAGCCTGCACTTGTTTCCAGCGCTTGCATATAAGCAAACCTCTCTAGCTTAAAATCCTTTATAGGAAGTGCTCTCCATAGTCTCCCACTTTTCACAGCTGCTCGAAGAGCTGCCAGTTTGTGTAGAGGGTGGTGCCCCTGCAGGTCATCTAATAGTATACTAATAAACACTGTCATGTTGACCTTTAAGTGACACTCTGCTACTCCTTCCCATCTAGAAATTGTTTTTCCTTACCTTGCATAGCATAGGCTAGATTCAAACCTGCTGAATCTAGACTGGTATCACTGTGTTCTTAAACCAGCCATGTTACATTTAGAGGGCCTTCCTGCCCCCTTGTGTCAGACGTGTATAGCTCAGGACCCATCTGAGTTGGAGATTGCTGGAGAAGGGCTCAGTTTGGGGCTTTCCTATTGGTACCTGTGTTAAAACAGTTTAAATTGGCCTGTGTATAAGCCTCGCATTTGCGCAGGTTTGCGCTCAGTTTACCAGAGCTGCTCAACATTTGGCAACTTTAGTCAGAGATCTGAAGTGCATCTGCATTCAAATCCTAGGCATCCACTTAAAAAAATGAAATATAAGTATATTTTAACTGCTCCAGTTTTGCTATTTGTGACTGCTTTTTACTCTGCACTTTGAAATTGTGTTTCAGTGCCTTATATAGCACAGGCTAGATTCAGACCTCCTGAATCTAGACTGTTTGTTATTACTGTGCTCTTATTCCAGCCATCTTACACTGAGGGCCTCCCTGCACCCTTGTGACGGGCCTCCCTGGACCCTTGTGGTAAAGTGTGTGGATCTGGACCCATCTGAGTTGATTTTTGCTGTAGAAGGGCTCAGTTTGGTGCTTTCCCATTGGTAGTTGTGTTAAAAGCTCTTTAAATTCACCTTTATATAAGCCTTGCATTTGCTGATTGCTGCGCATAGCGCAACAGGATTTAGCAGTTCCCTGTACAGATGCTAACACTTGGGAACATTATTTTTCCCTAGAGACCTTCCAATAGAACCTGCCAAGCTTCCTCACTGAGCAAAGGATAACCCAGTTGCACTCTAAGCAGCATTCTCACGCTTACCATCCACAACCTGATGTACACCCACTACCTTTGCTGCTCCAAGTCAAACTAGCCCATTAAGTTAAGCCAAAGTCCTAAGTCCAGCTAGCCCACTTCCTTCCCAAATGCCACATTCAGAAAAAATCTTGCCACAGTGAATGGGCAGTTTCCCATCATTGTCCTGCCAGCTTGATTGATGCAGGCATCTTGAAGCAGTGTAGCAATTGCTTCATGTATACTGGCAACCATTTACTCCTAAAGCAAACTAACACGCTATGTGAGAGATGCAAATACATTGTGGAATTAGAGTTGATTCTCTCATGTAAAAACAAAAGATATCAAACAAGTTTTCAGCACACATGCTTCACCTCATACACAAACCTCACCTCTCACACAAAAATAAAGTCACAACAAGTAAACCCCTATACATGGAGGTACTCACTAAAAGCCTACCAAAAGAACAGAGACCTCCCAAATGCAAACCACCCACACTCACCACTAAGCAAAAAGAAACCACTACACATATCAGCACACACACACACACGCGTGCACGCACGCGTCTCAACAAATAAGCCCCTAAAGCAAAATACATCAAATGTCTTGGTCATAGGCAACTCCCTAGTGAGACACACAGATGTCCCCCTTACCAGACTGGACAAGGAGAAGGTCACAGTCAGGTTCCAGGATCCGAAAAAACATCTATGCACTCAAGTCACTCCAGTACCATTATGACTCCTAGTCCATGATGGAGAGAATGACTTGAGATGTACTAGTTTGCCTAGAAAGTAGTCTTTGAGCAGTTGAGCCAAGAATATCGTCACGGGGTACGTTTCTGAGATTAAGTAAATTTAAGAACACACCGGTATTGTCACTCTTTGACCTTTCAGGTAATTGCGTTGCATTCTGTACTGCAAGTTCTGCTAGACCACCGGACTGAGATATTCAGGACTACTAGTGACATGTACAGAGTCCCATTCTTTTGCAAATTTGTGAAACAACTGACTGGTAAATTGAGTACCATTAACAGAAAGAACTTTATGTGGACTCCCATGAACTGAGAAATAACGTTTTAACTTACTAATAACACCAGTGGATGTTAGGTTAGGTAGATCAGTTTCAAACCAATCCGAATAAGAGTCTACCAAAACCAAATAGTGTTGATTGTTCCACTCAAAGATATAATTTGCAACAATTGACCAAGGTAGTTCAGGAACTGGACTTAACTGAAGTGGTTCTTTTTGCAAATGCGGTCTCGTACTATTGCACACTGAACAAGAAGAAAGTACTTTATCAATGCCTTTTGGTAATGAAGGTCAGAACACCAATTCTCTGGCTCTTCTCTTAGTGGATGTGGATCCTGGGTGCCTACGATGCAAAATCTGGATATATTGTTGTTGTAAGGAAGCAGGAACAACAATTTTAGGACCTTTGAAAATAATGCCATCTTCCCTCAACAATTCCTCACTGTAGGGAAAGTAGATTTGCACTTCAGGTGGTACACTAGATTGCTTAGACGGCCATCCAGCATTGATTGAGCTTCTGTAAAATTGAATCACTCTGAATGTAATCTTTTAACTCATCAAGTCTAGTGATGGGAAAATTACACACTGACATCAAAGTCAAAATTCTCTGCATCTAGTTGTTCTGTAGTATTTCTGGGCAATTTGGATAAGATATCTGCCAGATAAAGCAATTTGCCTTTTGTGTAGACCAATTTGAAATTGTACTTTTGCAATTTAAGCGTCATTCTCTGTAATTTCGCTGGAGCAAAATACATAGACTTCTTCAAAATAGTAGCTAGAGGTTGGTGGTCAATTTCAATCTGTATAGCGCGACCATAAATATAATCATGAAACTTTGAACATGTAAATACTGTTGCCAAAAGCTCTTTCTCAATCTTAGCATACTGCATTTCGGTTTGGGTAAGTGTTCTAGATGCATAGGCTACTGCTCTGCCCTCTTGAAGTAGGACTGCGCCAATACAAAATTTTGAAACATCACAGGAAAGAGTGACTGTTTTTTTCATGTCATAGTACCTTAATGTAGGTGGGGTAGCAATTTTCTTCTTAAGGTCTTCAAATGCCTTCTGGTGCTGTTCTAACCATGACCATGCAACATTTTTGCATGTTAGGCTCTCTTAAAGGTGTTGTCAACTAACTGAAGTCTGGTATGAACTTGCCTAAATAGTTGACCATGCCTAGAAAACATTGTGGAGCTTGTTTATTATCTGGTGCTGACATTTCAAGAACAGTGGTTTGCTTGGTCAGGTCTCAAGCCTGCACTTGTGAACAAATGACCAACGTACGTAACTTCTGGAAGTCTGAATTTACACTTCAGAGAATTGATCTTCAAGTTTACTTCACATGCTCTGTCTAGAACTTCCTTGAGGTTTCTGTCATGCTCTGCTTCACCATTGCCTCCAACCAGTAAATCCTCTACTATCGTGGTACAAGGATAACCCACAAAAATTTGCTCCATTGCATGCTGTAAGCCTTCACTTGCAGAATTTATTCCAAATGGCATCCTTAGGAATCTGTATCTGCCAAATGGAGTACCAAAAAGTAGTTAGAAATGAAGATATGCGATCAAGCATCACTTGCCAAAATGAACTCTTTGCATCCAAGACAGAGAAAACAGGGGCATTCAGTATTAGAGCTGCAACTTCTTCGACTGTATGCATCGGATGATACGGTGTCTTCAGTGCTTTGTTCAGATCTCTTGGGTCAGTACATATTTTGATTTAATCTGAGCCTTTTTTGTGAGCTGCTACCATAGACGATACCTATTCAGTTGGTTCTCTGGCTGGACAAAGCACACTTTGCTGCACCATTTTATCCACCTGAGCTTTAACTTTATCCTACATACTGGAGTGATCTCTGGGTCTAACTTCATGGAATACACAACTGGAAGTTTGCCTAACTTGTCATCGAAAACATCAGCATATTCTGAGAAAATGGCTTCTGAAAAATTAGAACTAGGAGATGCACTTACATGATGAACTACTTTAGCAAATGAAAGCAGGTTCATTCTCAAACTGTCTTTGAGTCCCAACATAGATTGTACTGGTCTTCGTACTACATAGAACAATAAGTTGTAACAATTCTCAGACAAATAACTGGGAAGTATTACTGAACCTTTGGTTTGCATTTCTTCACCTCCATAAGCAACAAGTCTCGCCCGACTGGCTACATTGAGTCATTCATCAGTTCTCAGTTTAGCAAATGTATCTGCTGATATAACATTACACTTTGAACCAGTGTCTGCTTTAAGCTCTGTGGATTTTCCATTAATCTGGACAGTACAAAATACTTCACTGCTTGTTAATAAATTCACTGCATCAACTCTTTCATCAAGCATAGATACACCATCAACGTAGAAAGCTGACTGCTTCGGCTGTACTTGATCAACTTGCTTCTTTGTGTGACCTTTCTTTACAACTGTGTGAGGCTTACTCAATTTACAAACGTTTTGGAAATGGTTCCATTTTTTACACTTATGACATTGCTGACCAAAATGCTAAGCACGTCTCTTTTTTAGACTCATGATTTGTACCACAATTGCAACAGCTAACAGTAAAGTTAGACTTGGGTTTTGCTGATTCATGCTTGTACTGCATTGAACTGGAACTTGCTCCCTTTTAAGAATTTGCTGGAAAGCTGCCATACTTCTTTGGAAACCCTGTAGCTGCCATGTGCTTGGGCCTACTTCTGTTTACCACATGTTGCATACTGCCTACATTCACTCTAGAGCCAACTGAAACCATGCTCTTATCACTCGCAAGCATACTTGTGTGTTTTTCTGTTACCTCATGGATTTGACAAATCTCTATGCCCTTGCTTAATGTTAAATCAATGTCACAAAGCAAAATCTTTCTCACAGCATCACTGTTAATACCACATACAAGCCTGTCCTCTGTCACCAAACCGACACGTTTTAGCTCTGTTTATCAGGTCAGTTATATAATCTGCAAATGTTTCCCCTGGTTTCTGATCTTTCGTGTAAAATAAATGCCTCTCTAGTGTAATATTTGTCTGAGGGGTTACACATTTCTTTGAATTTGTGCTTCAAACACTCTTATTTTCCCTTGATTCAGCTGATGAGTTTCACCTTCTCCCACATATACTGGAGGTGCATGCACATTAATGTTCTCTTTCTATGACCTCTGACCCAGCTAGGTTTAACAAAATGAATGCCCTGGTGCATGCATCTCTATCTGCATAAGCTGCTCATATAAAAATAGTGTACTCTTGCTCAAATATTCTCCAATTCTGTGCAATATTCTGATCAAATACAAGTGGTAGGGGTCTTTGAAAGCCGTCTGCCATATTAACACGTGCCAATGAAAGGTTTTAGAAGTAAGCACAAATATATACATATGCACATATGCCAGAAACCTATGCCAATATTTTTAACTTTATCCATTGCCTTTGTACTTCTGAATTTATACCTTTTGGGCTTTTCAAAATAATGCTAATAGACCATCTTGTAGTACCTCTGAATAACTGGATTTTGCATAATTTATCAACATTTTGCCAAAGTCGTTTATCATAATTTAAAAAACATCTCGAACAACTTTACAATACGAATGAATAACTCTCGGGCACTGTAAACTTTTGTAATGTCGTTTTGCATGAAATGATCAGTGTAAGAAACGTATCAAATAACTGCACCATGTGAATAAATTGGACATCTCTTTGCCTTAAACTCAATAACTTTTTGAAGTAATTGCACTTTGTGAATAACTGCATACAGCATGCTGAAATGTCCCCAAAATAGTGATACCTTGCTAGGCAATTCTCTACAGTGCAAGAAACACACTGTAATGGCGGCAGTTTGTGAATAGGCATACCCAGCACAAGAAACTGTTTGAAATGGCTATACTTTGACCATATTTCATGAAACAGTTTTACTTTGCTCATAGTAAACTCTTTAAAATACATACACAGTAATAAGCATACACTGTAAGCACTTTTACACACTTTGAGATATTTTGAATAAGTTTAGTTATGCCCTTTATACAATATGAAGTCATAGTTATGCCAAAACATAGCACAAAACACACTTGCTTTATTTCTGTTTAATGTGCCCCTTTTGCCCCTATTATATTTGTTTTGCTCATTTAAGCCCTTTTTATGCCCAGTGTACTTTTCTTGTACTCATTTTACTCTAAACATGCCCGGTTTTGTTTGAAACACACTCGTTTTGCTGTATATGTGCTCGTTTTACCTTTAAACATGCTCATTTAGCTTTACAGTTAATCATCAAATACATTTATTTTAAACATTTCCTTTTAGTTAAACTTTTTGTGCCTTCTGCTTGCTTAATAATGTGGTTTGTGCCCTTGTACTGCCCACTTTTTTTTTTCTGTCAAGTAAAACAGTTCGTATTACTTCTCATTACCTTCAATTCTTTTCTGGCTCATTTTGTGCTCGTTTCTCTTAGCTTTACCTTCACCGTTGTCTCTGCACCTCATGACTCCGGATTTTATTCTCTTCCATCCCGGTTCTGACACCATGTCACTGTCACATTCTAGAAACAATAGAAGAGTCTTCGTGGGTTCTGTTCAAGCAGATTTATTATACACAAGCACATTATTATTCAAGGTTGCTGGCTTAACTTGTATACAACTAGCAACTGTATTCATGCATGTTATCACTGTGACTGCTCTTACAAAATGGCCCTCTGGAGTGCATGCGTCCAAACTTGTATATATGCACGTAAAGCTCTGTGGCACATGTGACAACTGCATAACACTATAGTATAAATAGCTATTTAGGTAGGGGTTCTAATCTCAGTCCTGGCAAATATAAAAGTAAGTGTGTTTGTAGGTTAAAGATTTGGACATTTCACACAGAGCTAATCGGAGGAGGGGCACTGAGCAAAACTCTGATCTGTGTTATATAACATTAAGTATCCTGTTTTTTTTTTTTCTTGCTTATTTTTACTAGTTATTGCTTATCCTAGGATATTTATAGCACTTTTATTATCTGCTGCATAATTTTTACTGTATTTTATAGCTATAAACTAATCTGCACGGTTGTACTAAAATTGTCTGCCTCACAGGGCCTGATAAATAAAGTTTTTACTGTTACACTGTAAATCTTTTCTAGCTAGTTTCACTGTGTGTGAGGTGTTAACTGGAAATTTTCTCCATTTGTTAAACATCTGTTTGTTTGTTCTGGTTTCCTGCCAAGTAGTATATCATATAACTGATTTGTTTGCAGTTAAAAGCATTCTCAAGAGTCTCATTGCTCCTTTATCTGTTTAATGCCTTCATTTAAAGGCTCACTGCTGTTTTTCTGCTGTGAAAAAAACTTCTGTAGTGTTTTCTGCCTAAGTAGTGTAGGCAGTAGCATTGTCCATATTCAGGATTGTGTTTCTGGGGCTACTTGTTTGTTTGCAGAGGCTGTGTGCCTGAGCATATTTTCCAGGCCATCTTAGTTTAGCAAAAGCCATTTTACATTTCAGTGAGAGTATAGTGATTATGGTCATTGGCTGATTGGGGTTACCTGGACTACGGCTTGGAGTAAGTACCTCATTGATTCTGTCAAGCTATTTTTAAAGTTGTTTCAGGTTTCAACCTTCTGTTACTTAAAAAGTTACCTTCTGAGTGTTTCTGCCCATTTCACACAGCTAATCGGAGGAGGGGCACTGAGCAAAACTGTGATCTATGATATATAATATTAAGTATCCTGTTTTTTTTGCTTATTTTTATTAGTTATTGCTTATCCTAGGATATTTATAGCACCTTTATTGTCTGCTGCATACTTTTTACTGTATTTTATAGCTATAAACTAATCTGCACAGTTGTACTAAAATTGTCTGCCTCACAGGATCTGATAAATAAGGTTTTTACTGTCACACTGTTTGTAAATCTTTTCTAGTTAGTTTCACTGTGTGTGAGGTATTAACTGGAAATTTTCTCCATTTGTTAAACATCTGTTTGTTTCTTCTGATTTCCTGCCAAGGAGTGCTTATACATACATTTATTTTTATTCTTGTAAGAGAATCACTTATTTTGTTTTTTACAAATTTGTAGTTCACAAAATTTCACTCTGCTTAATATCCAGCATTTGATTGTTGATTTGCTCATTTTAGTGCATAACGACTATTGCTATTAAGTTTATTACTCATACTGCTGCATGATTTTTTTTTTATAATAGTTGCATTTGAAGTTTTTTTGTATATTAAACATTGTGCTGTGTTTGACCTTTTATGTCATTTGTTTGTTCATTTTAATAGATGATGATCTTCATGTTGATAACTTCTGTAGTAACCTAAGCTGTACGGGTTATATGTGATGAAGGATATAACCATCGGCTGGCTTCCAAAGCTTCAGGGTACATTCCATATTCCCAAACCATTATTCAGCTCAAGCTGGCCTGACTTAAGGTCAAGTTTGGTTGCCAAGTCCTTCAGAGCTTTCCTGCTGCTGAAACAAGAATTCCTATGTGAGCTTTCAATGATCGATAGTTGGCCAGTGCTGTTCCATTGCTGTGCAGATAAATTCTCTTTGAGGAAAAAACTTCTAGTTTATATTTTCTCACAGAAAGCTTACTTTTTCTGTAAAATATTTATATTTTACCTAAGAAAAAGTGTTTTATTGACTATCACAACTTTTAATCACTTTTAAACGGGAACATCTCATTTTTACTTTTGTGGTAAAAAGTTAATTCAATTTATTTTAGCTCATTTTTCTGTGGAGAAAGTGGTGTTGTTTTAGTTTTGGGGCTAGGGTAAATGTTTCAAGTGCTTAACAACTTACTTATTTACAACTTACCTGTTTTACTGACAATTGCAGCTAAGCTTTCCTGGGACTTGGGAACTTTTTACCTCTTAACTGTGGAGCAGCCTATCAGTTCTTTAGGTCTTCCTTTTTCCAGCCACATAAACAAAACAAAAAAAAAAAGATGAAGTAACCTTTGCCACCACAGCGGGTTGATAATGTGCTTCAGAGACAGCTGGGTGACTCTGCTGTGACCAAAGCTGGTTTCTTGGACCACTCATCTTTTTCTTTGGGTCTGGCTAGTGTTGTCCCTACACCCACCAAGGAGAGGGATTTAGACACATCTTCTGCAGCTGTTTGTGTGTCTTTGGTGGGCAGGGGAGAGCCTGTCTTACTAGTCCTGGCAAAATGGGCACAGTATGCCTCCCTTCTTGAGCAAAAAGCTGTGCTCTTCCCTAGGGAGGTTATTGCTGGCAATTTGTGAGTCTGTTTCTTTAAGAATTTCTGTAAAAAAAATGAACATAGTCTTCTCCTGATAACCAAAGAAAACAGTGCATGCCAGTGTCTGTGGGCAACAGGAACAACTCACAAAGTACTGTAAACCAAAGATTTTATTAGTTAAGTGCTTTCATCCTGTTATACATGGAAAAGGACTTCATCAGAACTGAATGTGTTTAGTCTGTGCATGTACTTATATAATGTCATCATCATGAGCAGTTAATTAAAAAATATGAAAGTAAAGGAACCACCCATATATTCATGCATGTAATCTGAAGAGATTAAACAGAGACTGAGCCTTAAAATGAATGGGAATGGATAGATTATGTTTGTTTCCACTGATGTCTGACTCAGATGATAGGAGATTGTTGCTTTGGCCATTCCCTTTGAATGATTCTCTTTGTCCGTGATCATGTCCAGAACCTGCTCATATCCTTCCTGTTCTCCCTGCCTTGGAGGATGTTTTTGTCACAGTCTGCAATTTCTCTTTCTGTCAGCCTCCTGTCCCTAAAGAGGCAGATATGTCATACAAAGTATCTCAATATTTTTAAGTCTTTATAAAGTCATCCCAAGTCTGGCCCAGCAACTATTGCTTTATTCATTCAGCTACTGTTAAACATTTAGTTAATGTTAATCCCTCTCCTTCGGACAAAGGTGGGAAGACCTTTGAGAAGTTTGGGGGGAAAGTGTATTCCCATGCAGCACTTGTTTTTAGAATTCTCAGCTGTCAAGCTCATGTATTGAGTTTTATGTTTGCCACTTGTGAGAATATGAGGAGTATGTTGGCTCTTGTGAGAAGAAACTTGTTTTGTATAACTCAAGTCTCTTTTGTTTCTCAGGTCACTACACATTGTTTAAAATATGCATGTGACTCTGCTGATATTGCTTCCAGGGCCTCTGCCACCTGAACTGTTTGAAGTTTGCATAGCTGCTTTCTCAAAACCACCCAGAAGATGTAAAAAAAAAATAATTTCCCCTTGGATAGAGATCGAGTGTTCCGGCCTTCTGCTGCTGAGGCCATTAAAACATGTGATGACAGAAGGAAGATGAGTCAAGGGATCCCCCATTTTTTCAGCCCTCCTTCTCCAAATTTACCAAGGGGTTCTACTCTGCCTTTTCCATTTTCAATAAAAAAACAAACAGCCCCAGCAATCAGCTGATAAGTAAACATTTAAAAAGCATGGAAGGGAGTCTGTCCCTCCTCTTTGGAGGATTCTTTCTCATTCACCTGATCAAACTCTTATTTTCCATCCTGTCGTCCAAAATATGCTAGCTTGGGCAGTGATAGAAGCTGTTTCTTCTCTTTAGTTAGGCAAAGAGTTGTATTCAAGGATGTTTCTGGTGCCAAAGAAAGAAGCTAATTGGAGACCAATTCTGGACCTTTCCTTTCTAAGCCAGTTTGTGGTAGTACCCGAATTCAGAATGTTGCAACTTCACAACTTGTTAACCTTGCTCCCTGTTTGAGCGTGTCTTCACATTCCAGTAGATCCAGATTTCAGATGTTTCTTAAGGTTTCCTTTGTCTAGATCACATTATCACTTCTCTGCTTTACTTTTTTTGGACTATCTATTGCTCAAAGAATGTTCACAGGGTGTCTGTCTGATGTGATAGCCTACTGCAGACTGTAAGGCATTCACATTTTCCATTATTTAGATGACTTGCCTATATTTGCAGAGTCTATTTCAAAGTGTCAGGAATATCTTACTTGGGTAAGGGATCTCCTACACAGACATGTATTCCAAAAGAACATTCATAAGTATTTTCTGACATTTGCTACAGGATTGTTTTTCTGGGGTGTTTGCTAGACACCTCAGTTCATAGAACTTGTCTTCCACAAGGAAAAATAGATCTGTATTTAGATCTATTCCTACAATTTTCCACTCAGACTTATGTGTCAGCAAGGGAATTCCTCAGGATTCTAAGTCTCATTGCATCCATGATCCTCATGATTCCTCTTGCTGTTGTCCACATGAGAAAGATACAGTGGTCGTAGCATCAGCATTCTTTTACTTTTCATATTCCAGTTTTGGGGGTTGTGAAAAGGGAGGTTATGTGGTGGAGACACCAAATTTCTCAGAATCCAAGTCTCCCATTCTCCCCTCCTGCTCCAAAATAGAAAGTCACAAGACACCTCAGACTTTTCTTGGGAAGCAGTGTGAACAGAAATAAAAGTGCAGGATCTTTGAAGTAAAAAGGACAGACCAAAACACACAAACACAGAAGAGATGTTAGCTCTCATAAATAATTTCAACTTGGTCAGTCATATGTGATCCCGAGACCTTCACAAGGGTTTATAGTCAACCCTACAGGGATGTAGTACATAAACAAGGGGGAGCCACCTCTTACCCTCTGTGCAGACTATCCATGGTAGCCTGGGATATAAAATAAGGGGGGCACCTCTTACCCTCTGTGCAGACTATCCATCGTAGCCTGGGATATAAAATAAGGGGGGCACCTCTTACCCTCTGTGCAGACTATCCATGTTAGCCTGGGATATAAAATAAGGGGGGGGCACCTCTTACCCTCTGTGCAGACTATCCATGGTAGCCTGGGATATAAAATAAGGGAGGCACCTCTTACCCTCTGTGCAGACCATCCATGGTAGCTTGGGATATAAAATAAGGGGGGGTACGTCTTACCCTCTGTGCAGACTATCCTTAGTAGCCTGGGATTATAAAATAAGGGGGAGCACCTCTTAGCCTCTGTGCATTCTATCCATGGTAGCCTGTGGTATAGCTTTTCAGCACAATCTCACTGTACAGGTATCAGAGCAAAATTATGTGGCAGACAAGATGATCAGGATGAGGACAGACCCTCACAAATAAAAACTGAATCAAAAGGTCTTCCAAAATTTTATCCATCTGTGGGGAACATGTCAAGTATATCTTTTTTGCCTCGGTTGTCAACTTTCTGCAACAGGATTCCATGCAAGAAGGCCTAGGTGATAGATTCCTTTCATTTTCCTTGGACAGGAATTTTCATGTATGTTTTCCACCCTCTCCACTAATGCCCACGTCATTCTGAAAATTTCAGAATGACTCCCTTCTGGCCCAGGCAACAGTGGTTCTCCCTTCTGATAGAATTGGCCTGGGGCAGTTACCTCAAATGTCCTCACAGACTGGATTTACTCACACAAGACCAGGGGTGTTTGATGCATCCTGACCCCAAACAACTGCAGCTGACTGTCTGGTTGGTAGAGTTTTAATACCTTTTAGGCACCTGCTTTTCGAGGTTGTGCAGCAGGTATCTGCTTCTAGAAAATCATATGTTAAATGGAAAAGGTTTTGTAGTTGGTGGCAAGGAAATAGCAGTACTGCATTGCACCTCATTCAAGGTTCATTTGGCAGCCATTTCAGCATGTCTGCCTACGGATCCCCTTCTTTCAATGCAGTCTTAATGCAATTTTTGAAAGGTGCTGCATACAAGACCTTCTAGAAAACAGGTGGCCCATCCTTTTGATCCGCTCATTAGGCTGACTTGAGTTTCTTGAGAAGGAGACAGTCTTACTTATTGTTCTGATGTCTGCAAGAAGGGTATCCGAGTCGCGAATTCTTAAGCTGGGTTAACCTTATCTCATTTTCCACAAAGATAAGGTTTCTTTGAGAACTAATCCTTCTTGTATGCTTAAAGTGGTATCCAGGTTTATTTAACGATCCATCTCCCTATGTTTTTCCCAAAACAAAAAAATGAGGGAAAAAGTATACTTCATACATTGGATGTCCACAGACAACCCGGGTATTATCTTGACAGAACAAAATCTTTCAGAGCTTCTGATCAGTTTTTCATTTCTTATGAAGGTAAAAAGAAAGGACAACCTGTGTCAAATTGATTATTCCAAATGTTTTTTCTTCTTGTATTACTTTTTGTTACTCTCACTACAACATAACTATTTCAGACAGTGGCAAGGCTCATTCTTCTAGGGCCTTGGCTCAAACTGTGGCTTTTACGAAAGGACTGGATTCTAGACGTATTCTAGAAGCAGCAACATGGTCATCTGTGCATACTTTTAAGAAACACTGTAAACTAGGTTCCTTCTCCAGGTCAAGGCTAAGCTTTGCTAGGACCTTTCTCATGGGGCCCTGGAACCCTCACCCTTCCTCCACACAGTCTGTCTAGGCTATGGCAATCTGCCCATATAACTAATGCTACTGCAGCAGTGATCAGTATAAAGACCATTGCATAACTGTGTGAGTAAACTTAACATAACCGTTAATGTTCAAATGATCACTGCTGCATTAGCTGCTGCCTCCCTCCATTATTTTTGTGTGTTTCTATGTCAGGCTGCATCCTTTTCCTAGCATCGTCCTTCTCAGTGCTTTAGTCTCCCTGTCTGTTGGCATGAAAGCTCCGAAGGAATTGGTGCCCAAACCTGACTTGATGTCTGCTCAGCTTAAGCTGACTAACATTTTAGGCATGTGGAAGGTGCCCTGAAGCTTCAGAAGCTGTCTGGCTGTTATATCCTTAGGCTACTGGAGCAGCAAGCATTCAAACATCTGTTATGGCAAGTTTACTTTTTACCTTGGATAACCTTGTACACGTTGCTGCCTGAAAGTCTTATTACATTATCTTTAGTGATAGCCATTTTATGCCACAGTCAAGTTATTAGTTATTGTTTTGTAATATAAATATTTTGAAACCCTCTTTTGCTCTGCACAATCATTGATTTATTTTTAAAACTGGGGGACTTTGGAAATGATTAGTTGTGTGTGCTGTGATTCTTGACATGATCAGGTAGGTGTTTTTGTAAACTTTTCTAACTTCATAGACTGCAGCTAAAATGTATCTAGAATCAATGTTCTTTTAACTTACATGCAAAATAATTTAGCTTGAAAACATTTCTAGCAAAATTAGCTCCATTCTGTGAGATTACAGAAGGTTACAAAAGCATCCAATTGCACTTCAAACAGGGCTAATTGTTTCTGAAAGCACCACCGTTCTTTTATTCGTGCAGCAACCTAATTTGAAATATTGATCAGCATAAGGTTTTCTCCTTTCCTACAGCTGCATAGTTTCTTTTCATCCAAATTCTGCTGCCTTCAGTTACTGGAAGCTGTCCTTCCACATACAAGCTTGGTTTGTCACCAGCTGTATGAGAGTGTCCTTCCACATACAAGCTTGGGTTGTCACCAGCTATGTGAGAGTGTCCTTGCACATACGAGCTTGGTTTGTCACCAGCTGTGTGAGAGTGTGCGTCCACATACAAGCTTGGGTTGACACCAGCTGTGTGAGAGTGTCCTTCCACATACAAGCTTGGGTTGTCACCAGCTGTGTGAGAGTGTCCTTCCACATACAAGCTTGGGTTGTCACCAGCTATGTGAGAGTGTCCTTGCACATACGAGCTTGGCCTGTCACCAGCTGCATAGGCGTGCCCTTGCACATACAAGCGTGGCTTGTCACCTTCTGTGTATTTGCACAACACAGAAGTACAGTCTTACTACTTATTAGCTGTCTGTTGCCAGAGCTTCTGTACACAAGATTTTTATGTATTCCTGCAGGAGTTATAGTGGCATGGTGGCATGTTCCTGCAGATGTGTATGTACAAAATGTAAATGTGTGTCAGTATATGTACAGTGTGCAATTACGGCAGGTTTGTGCTCTGAAATGTCAGTAATGGTGAGGGATCAAATCCTGGCAGATTAAGAAATAGAAGTATACTAGGCATAACTTGTGATTCTTAGGTTTGAGTTTCTGTGTTTTGCCTTTATTACAAAACCGTTTCTTGATCATGTACTTTCAACTGTTTCTTTGTAGATTCAGAGACCATTAGATCGATTCTTCTGTTCTACGGTGACAGTGGATGGGAAGAAGTACAGGTCCACAGTGTGGTAAGCGTAACATGCTTAGTACATCAAAGCACTTGTACATTGTTATCTTTATTATTTGTTACACAATAGGTGTATTTTGTTGGGTCTGTGTTCTTTTACTTAAATGTACTGTGTTGAATTAGTTTGTTGTTCACAGAGCTATCCTGTACTTTTAAAGGTAATTGCATTTTTGCTAGTCAGCCATGCAGGTGTGAGCAGCTGTTCTTGGCAATGCATTTAACAGAGATACTGGCAGACAGTACATGGTTTTCAAAGAGTCTTATTGAAAACATGTACCTTGTGCAACGGTGGTACAAGGTTCCTGACAGAAGTCCACTTTTTTGGGGGTCAGAAGCAGGTAGTAGGACTGCAAGAGAAAACCAGCCATACATAGTTTTTCATTTTCCATAACATCCTATGACGCCATTACTAAAGCAATGAACAAGGAGATCAAATGTCATACATTTACGCAGGCACATGTTAGAATTCTGAGGACCATAACTGTGATCTTCAGAAATGCAAAACTATTTCAGGATTAGGGAACATGTACTAAGTCCAAGTATATTAGACTATTCTCTCTACTCCAATATACAGCAAACGTTCTATAAAGGTGTAGCAACAAACTTTATTTTTCAGAGTTCAGGACCACCATGTTTAGGTTTTTGGTTGTGAAAGGAAGTATATATACATGTATGTATTTGTAGTAAAATGAGTAAGTGTTTTATATTATATTATATTATATTATCTTAGACTATTCTATCTACTCTGAGATATAGCAAAAGTTCTATGAAGGTGTAGCAGCAAACTTTGAAATGTGCATTTAATGTAAGGAATCTAAGTTAAACAATATGGGCGTGGAATATACCAGAATCTACTCAATGGTGATATGTTTTTTTTTTGCCTCAGGAGTAAAGATAAACTCAAATTGCTATCAGTAAATTGCTATACAAACCATACACTGGTTACATTTTATAACTATTTTATAATTGCATTTGTCTTTATTTTGTTTTAAAAATATATATGCATACCTTGTTATTGGTTATAAATTATTGGTGGTCAGCGTTACTCTGTGGTTGTGAGGCAGATCCTTTGTGTGGTTTGTGTGAAGTACAGTCTTGGTCAGAACATCTCACTGTCTGTTTTGACAGGCATAAGATACTTTGCTATGCTGTGGGAAATCTTTTTTATTATTCACAGCATAGCATTGCTTCAGGGAGGATCATGTTCATATGTTTTTAGGCCAACACATGTCTTCAAGTACGAACACATGTACAATTAAGGATGCTAATTCTGTTGTCTATCTTAAGATGACTATTTCAGGTTCCAGGATTGCAAATTTGCACTTCCTAATTAAAATGAAGGCTTCTTTTAGCTGTTGCTTTGTTTACAATAACATGCTAGTGGAATACAAGTCTTGATTTAGGAAAAGGACATGGTGACTATTTATTTTCCTTATTAAAACAATGATTAGAGTTCTTGAGTGTTGTACAAATTGGCTGTGGGTTACATTGTATTAAATTTGAGGCTTAATTTTTCTTTTGGACACGTTGATTGACTGACTGATGCAGCTTTCTGTACAGGTGGTGTGGTACAACAATGCTTTAATGTGTTTCTCTGAAAGACACTGATGTGGGTTTCTGTACATATGTTGTGATACAACAGTGCTTTAATGTGTTTCTCTGAAAGACACTGATGTGGGTTTCTGTACATGTGTTGTGGTACAGCAATGTTTTAATTTGTTTTTCTAAAAGACACTGATGTGGGTTTCTGTACATATGTTGTGATACAACAGTGCTTTAATGTGTTTCTCTGAAAGACATTGATGTGAGTTTCTGTGCGTGTGTTGTGGCACAGCAATGCTTCAAGGTGTTTCTCTGAAAGACTGTTAGTATTATTATACGTTTATGTCTAGCGTACTTCATCCCATATACCAGTGGGAGCCTTGCAAGTTCACATGCTCAGGACAGCATTGCTTCCAAGCTTACCCATGCTTTTTTCAGCATTAGGAACATAGGGTGATCATTTTTGGGGACGAGCTCCTTAGTGTGTTTTTTTTGTATCAGCATGACTCATGTAATATCAGTTCACTTCACAGAGACAGTCTTTAGTAATGAAATGTAGTGTGGATTTGTCATTCTACACCTGAAGGTTCTGATGTCACCCGGCATTGTCGCTGTTGATATCTGACAGCTTCTGATTGGTTATCCTAGTCATCCGCCCAAAATTAGATATGGCTGTGGTCTGTGCCTTTCATCCAACCGTGGATCATGATATGGCCCTAATTCTCGCTGTGATGACGCTGTAGTTATCCTTCCATCAGTGATCATTTGGTCAATCAGCCATCTGTAGACATGGGTGTGGTCATGTGCCTCTCCAGGGTGTATTGGTCTGCCTTGGTAGTTATGATATTTCTAGGTGTGTTTTCAGTTTGCTTTTTATGAACATCACTTTTCATACACAGCTGGTCACTGTATAGACATGTGCTGAGATATTTTTGTAAACATTGTGATAACCAAACTATCCAGTTTACTTTTTAACAGTTTTTACTTTTTTTGTATATTTATAAATCTAACATTGGAGGCCTTTTGTAGTGAGTAATTTCTGGGCTGATGTCATCCAACACCATTAGTTTGGAACAATTAAGAATTTGCTGTAGCATCCTTGTAACACCTCTGGTCATTCCACCTCATCATGTTGCACACCAGACCAGAAGTGCGTTAACATCCCCACTACTTCTCAATATGTCATTCTAAATCCTGTTTGCAGAAGAGCTTCTGCCTTCATTGTTGAAATGCTGGCCTCTCTGAAGTGATCCTCTATTCATCAGACCACAAGCCAGAACCCTGTCCAGAACCATTTCTCACTCAACATCTTTATCATGTCTGCTGTATAAATTATTGGTGGTCAGCGTTACTCTGTGACCTAATCTGAGCCAGCTGCTTTGCCCACGTTCTTTTTCCTTAGTGGTATTCTAGGGAGGCTTTTCCTCTTTCATCGTAGGCTGTGTCTGGGGCAGTACAGCTTCTGTGGGGCTTTCTTCATTCAGAAGATGCTGGATGTACTCCTTATCTGCCTTTGATGTCCTGTGGACTGGTTATCTGCCTTTGATGACCTGTGGACTGGTGAGAAGGTTGTTGCTGGCATCGCTTAGGAATGGTGTCTGATGGCTATCTTTTTTATATTTGTGTCTTTGCTTTGCATTCTGATATAGTTCCTTTGTGCCATTTACTGAGTCACTTTCCAGATGGTGGCAGAGTCTCTCTGATGGCTTGTTCTTTGCTATTGCAACTGCTATATTAGCCTGCTTGCTAGCTGAGCAGTATTCCTTTTTGGCCTGGTCCATCTTTTCTGTCTACCACTTTTCCTTACACTCATTCTTTCTTTTGATGACTTTTTAGACTTCTGCATTCCTCCACCGGCTTTCCTTACTTATCCTATTTCCAAACCTGGCTTGGCTGCATGTCTGTTCTATAGTCCTCACACACACTGTTTTGAGGCACTGCCATTTTTCTTTGGTCTGCCTGTTTTTTCCTATTACTGAGGTACTAGAGCCCTGAGTAATTCCTCAAACTCTTATGCTGTCTCTTTCCAGTAAACTTTCATGTCTTCAGCCTAGTCTTTGTTGACTTCAGAGCCTTCTATGACTACTGCTTGCAGCTGATTGTGGCAACCAATGGTTTATGCTGTGGGCCAGCTGTTTCACTGAGGATGACTTTGCAATCACTGATTCTACCCAAATGTCCTTTCCTTACTTAGAGAAAGTCTCCCTAAGTTGCATATTGGCCACTGTTGCAATCTTGTGACTGTCTCTTCCTGAACCATATGTTGACCACCATCAAGCCATTTGCCAGCCAGAAGTCTAGAATGGCTGCCCTTCTTTATTCCTGTTGCCCCACCCATGTAGATCCAGGCAGTCCTCATATTCTTTACTGTTTGTCCCATCCTTGCACTGGAGTCTGATTGCCATGAGTCTATCACTAATTCTGATGACATTCCTATTACCCATGCAATTGTCATGATTTCTCTTAAAGAGGCCTAATGAGGAGCTTTGCTTGACGTGAATGGGCAGCCTATTCCAGAGCAGGGGAAATCTCTGGGATAGGAGTCTATCCCTCCAACATCTTCTGTTTATTGTGGTGACAGGGTTTAGGTCCCGGGAGTGTGTGGCTGGTAGAGATTGGAATTTTTTTAAGTGTAGCATGTCCATCAGGTCTGGGTTAGACATGGCTTTGTATGTTAGGCAGAGGTTGCCTTGAAGAAGGCGAATTGCGAAGGAGAAGCGCTGAAGTTTTTTGAGACGGTCTGCATATGGCATCTGTTTGAGGCTGGTAATCCTCTTAGTGAGGTGTTTCTGTGACCTTTCCAGCTGTTACAAATGTCTTGTGAGGTACATGCCAAAAGGGGTGGTGTACTCTATGATGGGTCTAATAAAGGATGAGTAGAGGGGAATGATGACTTCTCTTTTTCTAGAGGAGAACCCTTTTGTAATGAGATGTGCCACATAGAAGGATTTCCTGACTACTGTGGCGACATGATTATCAAAGGAGAGACTACTACCCACCTGTGTCTCAAGGTCTCTTATCACGCTTTTGGTGTTTAGTATGCTACCGCCTATGTAGCAGTAGTTCATCGGTACAGTATTTTCCCCAAAGGGGATGACAGTGCACTTCTTGGCATAGAGCTTTAGGCCATGACTTTGACACCAAGCATCAGTCTCTGTGAGGCCTATTTGTAGAATGTCCACATCCTTAGGCGACTCAGTTATGGCTCCTAGTTTGCAGTCATGTGCGAATTTCATTAGCCAGAGACCAACTGTATTTGCCTGGACTTCAAAGAAGTAGATACTGAACAGGAGGGGACCCAGGACCAAACCTTGTGGTACTCCGCTTGTCACTGGTCTGAAGTCAGACTTGGAGTTGGCTACTTTCACTGTGTGGGTTCTGTCAATGAGCCAGTTGGCCGCCCATCTTGTGACATAGGGATTTATGCATAGTCCAGCGAGTTTATATATAATACCAGAGTGGGGGATGATGTTGAAAGCCTTGGCGAGGTCAAGATAGGCTGTCTGCACTACCTTACCTTCATCTACGGCTCCATTGACTGCTTCGAAGAAGTCGGTCAGGTTTTGGAGGCATGATCTACCCTTTACAAACCCAAACTGAGTGGGGTCTAGAGTTTGGAGGTTACCTATGTCTTTGTTTATAAGCTCTAGGATGATGCGTTTCATGGCCTTGCAGACCAGGCTTGTCAGGCTAATGGGGCGGTAGTTCCCAGGGTCTGTGGTGACACCCCCATTGTGGAGTGGGATAACTGTTGCTGTGTGCCACTCCTTAGGCACAAAGCCTGAAGTGAGGCTATGGTTGAATGTAGTATTTGGGTGGGGTGCCAGTTCGTTCTGTAGTTCATGCAGAATGCAGCCTGGGATGTTGTCTGTTCCCATAGATGCTGTGTTCTTGGCTTTGGAGAGTGCGGTCTTCACCTGTGCGGCCATGATTTCTGGGGGTTTGCAATCATCGAGTATGGGCCCTTTGGGGGGTGAGGGGGGGTGAAGTTAGCACTGAACCTGTCTGCCAGGATGCTGGCAATATCAGTTGGTTCGTTAAATATAGTGCCATTGTGCTGTAGTTCAGAGCAGATCTGAGTGTTGCCATTGAGATTCTTGACATAGCTGTAGAAGGCTTTGTGGCTGTCTTTAGAATCCAAAGTGATTTTATTTTTGTAACTAGCTTTGGAGGATTTTATGAGGGATTTCAGCTTTTTGCTGAGGCTGCCCAGGGAGTTCCTGCAGTCATGGGATTTGACTCTTTTCTGCAACAGTTTCTTCCTTCTGTTGTAGAGCTTGTTTATACCAGGGGACCACCAGATTGGCTTCCCTTTTCTGGAGGATAGTGTCTGGGTTCTGTTGTGGATGGCATGGTCAATGCACTCGTGTATGTGCTTATACAGTGCATTTGTATATGATTCAGCAGTCGTGCCACTATTTTCCATCTGTGTGGCTGTAATGAAGTTTGTCACTTCTGACTTAAGAAGCATGAAGTTAGCCTTGGAGATATTTTTTTACGGTGGTTTCCTTAATGGGGAGGGAGTGGGATATGGATATCTAGGGTGATTAGCCTTGTGGTCGGACCTGATCAGCGAGGAGTTGACCTCTGGCATGGAGCATCTGTTACCTATATTGGTAATGACCAGGTCCAGGATGTTGCTACCCCTGGTAGGGATATAGGCAAGCTGGTCCAGGGCATTGGAATTGATGAATTCCAGAAAACGTTGGGCAAATGAGTTAGCACATGAGTAGTTTTCCCAGTTGATGGAGGGGTAGTTGAAATCTCCCAAAATTAGGGTATTGGGCTGTATCTTAATATTATCCAGTATATCAAGAAACATGGAGTGGGTGTCCTGGGGCATGGCGGGGGATCTGTAACACTCTGCAACCTGAATTGCAGTCTTGCCCAGAGTTAATTGTACTTGGATAATTTTGGAGACATTATGTTTAGCAACTAGCCTGAAGGTGTGGCTATCCTTTATGACTATGGACATGTCTCCTCCTCCTTTAGTATTTCGGTCCGGGTTGGGTGGCCGAAAGGTATGGTAAGAATTGTAGCCTGGTAATGCAGGGGTGCTCTCTGGAGCCTTAAACTAAGTCTTTGTCACTGCACAGATGTCGATGTTCTCTATCTTAAGGAGAGCATCGAGTATGTCCATTTTGAGGTTTAGACTTCTAGCACTGAGTAGCATTACCCTTAGATTTTGCTTGTTTATGTCTACTATGGTAGTGCATTTGATGTTTGAGCCTTGCTTAAAAAAGGCAGTATAGGGGCAGTAAGACCCTTAGCCAGTATCTGGAATCCCAGCAGTGATAGGTGCAGGCTATTTCTGGCAAAGCATCGTGACCTGTTGATTATGTCAGCCCAGGCAGACAGATATCCCCTTGGAATGAGACCAGAATCTTAGACAATTGTTGAAGTCAGTCATTTTGTCCCTGTACTGTGGCATCATTCTGGGAGATGGCAGGATGCTACTCAGGGCTAGTGTCATACCTGCCTGGGCCACATGGTCAGAGAGCTCCTCCATGTTGCTTTTCATGTAGTCCAGGGAAGTACGTCTCAGCTCATTCACTCCAACATGGACAATGACAGAGTCATACTTGTACTTGTAGAGGGACCTGACTGCGTGCATTATATGGCGGATCCTGGCACCTGACAGGCAGCTGACAGTGACTTTCTCCTTGTTCAGCCTGGTGAGGGGAACATCAGTGTGCCTGACTGTAGAGTCGCCAATGACTAGTGTGCTGGGTACATTGTTTTTCCTTATGGGGTGAGGTTGAGTGTCATACTGATTTTGTGGGCTGTGTGTCATTCAGGTAGTGTTGGGGGTGGTGGTTGCTTGCGTTTCGGCTTTGGAGGTCTCTGTTGTTTGGGCAGACTTTTATTGAGAACCTCCACGAATGTGGGTGCATGTTTTGTATTACTATGTGTGGGTTTGGGAGGTGCAGGTTTTGATGGACTGTGTGTTGAGTGCGGTGTGGTGTTAACCTTCTCCTCTTGACTGTCTAGTCCAGTCTTGGATTGAGAGAGCTTGGCTTCCAGTTTGGCTATATAGGTGCTTCTCTCACAGGTTGTAGTGTTGGATGGTAGGAGGAGAGGGTTGTCAGTGTACATGAGGCAATTGCTACATTGCCCCAAGATGCCCAGATTTATCAGGTGGACAGGAGAAAACACCAGGAGCTGACCCTTGGACACGTCTGGTTAGTGCTTATTAATTTAAGTACTGGGTGCTGATTTCCACTTGATTAGTGAGGAAAGTTGAGTGCTGCAGTAATTTGTAGATTATTTAATGCTTGCAGCGAGAGTTGGATAAGTGCGGAGCACCAGGAACAGTTGTGAGTGCTAAAACTAGAAGACTGGCTAGTTTTAAGGGAACAGGAACAGTTTGGAGTGCTAAAACTAGAAGACTGGCTCATTCAAGGTAACAGAAACAGTTTTGAGTGCTAATACTAGAAGGCTGGCTAGTTCATGTGAACAGAAACAGTTTTGAGTGCTAAAACTAGAAGACTGGCTAGTTCTAAGGGAAAGTCTGAAGAGCAGACTTTCTGGCACTGGGAAGAGTTTAACCTCAGTTAAATGCTGCTGCATGCATGGTCTGCAAAACCACACAAACACAGTTTTTTAAACAGAAATATGAAAGGAATAGAAATAGCCCAAAACAGCCAATAAAACTACAGATTCTGAGCTGAAACCACTCCTCCAGGCGACAGATAGGCTGTTTCAAAGCTCACCACTCTCACTGATGAACAGAGAAGCTTCCCTCTACCTCAGAAAGGTCTGGGCAACACAGAAACTTACAAACAGCCCAAAATTTAGCAAAATCTGAAAACCAGACTCTACTAGCTCTAGAAAGGTAGGAAACAAGTACAGAGATAGGATTTTTTTTTTAAAATGTTAAAGCAGATGCAAGTAAAAAAAACACTTTTAAAGCAGGAAAAGTGTGTAGCCCTTTACAATTAAACAGATGAAAAAAAACACTTAAAAACAACAAATTAAAGTGCAACAATATAAGAATTCAAAAAACAGTTCAAATAAGTAGCACAGTTAATAAAAATGGTTGGAATAATGCAGCTAGCAAAAATAAGCAATAAAAAGCAAAACAGAGGTACTTAATCCACTCAAATTCTCCCTTTTCTCTCTCTGCCACTGTAGGACTTTGCAGGGCACCCAGGCAAGCTCTTCCTGAGGTAATGCAAGCACAAAAACTGCGCAAACACGGATTTTTAAACAGAAAGATGAAAGGAATAGAAATAGCCCAAAACAGCCAATAAAACTACAGACTCTGAGCTGAAACCACTCCTCCAGGTGACAGATAGGCTGTTTCAAAGATCACCACTCTCATTGATGAACAGAGAAGCTTCCCTCTATCTCAGAAAGGTCTGGGCACACAGAAACTTACAAACAGCCTAGAATTCAGCAAAATCTGAAAAACGGACTCTACTAGCTCTAGAAATGTGGGAAACGAGTACAGAGCTAGGATGTTTTTTGTTTTTTCAAAAGTTAGAGCAGATACAAGAAAAAAACACTTTTAAAGCAGGAAAAGGCTATCACACTTGAGTGTGTAGCCCTTTGCAATTAAACAGATGAAAAAACACTTAAAATGATTAATTAAAGTGCAACAATATAAGAATTCAAAAAACAGTTCAAACAAGAACAGAAATCACTCCTCTTGTGGTAGATAGGATACCTAGTGCCTACCACTCTCACTGGCAAGCTAGACGGCTTCCTGCCAACACAGAAAGGTTTGGTGGTCTCAGAAGCTTACAAACACTCCTGGATACAGCAAATCTGTATCTGAACTAGACTAGTTATAGGAAAGGTGGAAACAAGCACAAATGCAGGCTTTTAAACCAGAAAGTTGAGAGAGATGGAAAAACTGCCCAAATGCCAATAAACTACAATTTCTGGGCCAGACACCACTTCTCTTGTGGTAGATAGGCTACCTAGTGCTTACTACTTCCACTGATAAGCTAGAAGGCTTCCCTTCAACACAGAAAGGCTTGGGCGGCTCAGAAGCTTACCAACAGTCCTGGATACAGGAAATCTGTATCTGGACTAAACTATTTACAGGAAAGGTGGGAAACAAGCACAAACGATGGTTTTTAAACCAGAAAGTTGAAAGTGATGGAAAAACTGCCCAAACAGCCAATTAACTACAGTTTCTGGGCCAGAAACCACTCCTCTTGTGGTAGATAGGCTATCTAGTGGTTACCACTCCCACTGATAAGCTAAAAGGCTTCCCTCCAACACAGAAACGTTTTGGATCTCAGAAACTTACCAACAGCCCTGGATATAGTAAATCTGTATCTAGACTAGACTAGTTACAGGAAACAAGCTTAGAATTTTTTTTTCAGAAAGCAGCTAAAACAGTACTAAAAACAATTCCAAGTGCAGTGCGAGCTAGCACACTTGAGTATGTAGCAGTATTAAAGTAAGTACAGTTTAAATAAATGCAATTTATTCAAAATGTAATCTGAACTAAATTCAAATCTGAACAATCAAAAAGTGGCAAAAAATATACTTATCAGCTGAGAAGCACACTCAGTCAAAACACAAGGAGAGAGATTTTTTTAGTGAAGTGCAACGGGAGGGAGGAGGAGAAGAAGATAATTCAAGGTTAATAACACAAGTGGGTTGGCCTTCTCAAATGTTCTCTCTTTGTCAGATAGAATGAACACTAGACTGGGAGGAGTGTCCCAGATCAAATGTACAGTAGAGGCGGGGAACTGCAAAGCCACCAAATATAACAACACCACAGGAATAGGGAGGATGGGTGGGAGGGAGAAAACCAGTTTCAGAACAGATGAGAAAACAGCAAACAAAGTCAGCAAATATATAAAATAATTCAGTCAGGCAAAATAATTAAGACAATGCAGAACACTGAAAAGTTAAAGTGCCAAGGAATATACTTATCAGATTATTTGAGAAGCACTCTAGTCAGAACACAAGGAGATTCTAACAGTGTATGCAGGAATTTACAAATAGGGACTATTTTTAAATCGGCAAGTCTTGAAATAATCAGGATTTTTGTATCACTGTTAGTATGTAATGAACTAACATCGACAGTAGCCCAGAAAAAAAAATCATCCTGCCATTTCACTTTCTTCAAACCCTTACATAGTTCACCAGTATTCTTGATATGAGATGGTACCCTCACCAAATATTTTTAAAATGAAAATCCAAAAATAGGCTCACATATTCCAAATAGGAACCTATCATAGAGACAGTCGGTCTTCCAGGGGGACACCTTAAGTCCTTCTGGATCTTTGGAATAGTGTAAAACATTGGATCCCTGGGTTCCTTAACAAACAATTTTTGCACATCCCTATTACCCAAGAAGCCCAGTCTTTCACCTCTTTTCAACATTTCCTACAATTCTCCATTAAACCACTGTAAGGGGTTGTTAGGCAGTGTAACATAATCATCGTTGTCACCAATTTAATCCACAACCATTTTTTGATAACCCTCTCTACTCATTATAACCCAGTTTGCCCCCCTTATCTGCTTGCTTGAAAACATATTTATCTAACTGGGAATGTACCACTTGTAATTCAGCCCATTCCCATTTTGTTAAGTTGTATGTTGTATTATTCCTGAGAAAAGCACCAAATTTATGTTCCACTCTCTTACACACCACATTTTCAAACAATTTAATGGACATATACTACCTCGGTGGCATACATTTATTCTCTTTTGAGGAAAAATAAGGTACCTCAAGATGGCCATAACCTGTGTTAAAGCCATCATAATCTGATTTATGTTCTGACTTACACATTTTCATCATTATCCACATTTAACATCTCATTTGAATCATCATTAATGCATTCAGAAAACAAATTAGTTTCATGTGTACTAAAATCCAATGTGTCATCATCACAATCAGAACCCACTTCAGATAAAACATTAATAGTCTTATCAATAAAATACACCTTCAAAAACTATTTTTGACAAAAGCGTTTGACATCTAATATAATGTCCGCTAAGCAAGATAATCTGGTGGGAACAAATTTTGGAGCTTTCAGTAACACATTTTTAAAGTCGTCAGTTAGTAAAAAAATCAGATAAATTTATAATTCTTAATTGTTCAGTCACGTTTTCCCATTTAACAATATGGGGAGTCTTAGCAAATCACTAACTTGCTCAGCATTATAAACATTAGCAAGTTCGGACCGTTCATTAACAAGTTCCCCCAACAGTAACGGTAAACAAGGCCCAGGTTCCAACAGAAAGTCATTGCTTATTTCTTGTTGTCATGGTTGTTGTAGCCATTCTTCTCCCGACCTTTCCGGTAGTAGCTGTGCGTCTGTCTCTGCCTAGGGAATTGTTTTCCTGATGTAAATTTTTTGGGGATTCATTCATTTTCCCCACATGGACATCATCAAAAGACACTTTTTTTACTGCTAGCACTTGTATCTGCCGAAGAATGCTTGGTTGGTTGAATGCTTAGGTTGTTGAATGCTGAAATGTGGACACCTAAACATTGAAATCTAATAAACATGACAGGTCAGTTATGCTAATTTTTTCCCAGGGAAACAATTTGCATGGCCAACAAAAAAAAAAACTCTAATCAAAGGGGGGGGGGGCTTCAACCCACCACACCCCCCCAACTAAATATACCAACTTTGAGATCGCTCTTTATTGGGGAAAAGGGCAAATCCCCAATGACGGCTAAGCAAATTTTTTCCCAGGAAAAAAATTCACGTAATTGGCCTGTTGCGCTTATTAGACTTCACCATTTAGGTGTTGACAACCTAAGCCTTCGAAGATCTAATATAAACTGACCAAAGAAAAGAAAGAGTCATGTGTATCCCTTACACTTGAGACTCCTCCCCTGATTTTTGATCTCCCCGACCATTTGTTCCATTGTAAAGAGTAGACGTTATCTCAAAATCACTAATGTCTCGGTTCAGCTTTTTCTTTTTGTGAACTAAGATGTTCTTCTCAACCTGCTGGATTTTATTCTTTACATTTAACGTGGCTTCTTTAAACTTTGCTTCAGAAATTTCAGCGATCAGTGTGTTTTGTATCTCCGTTATTTCTGACCGCAACCTCTCAATCACTCCTTGGTTGCGTTTAACCAGAATACGGAGCCATGTTAAAGTACATCTTAAAGAAGCCTCCCTCTACTCTTCTAGCAAATCATTCTCTTCATCAGTGAAATTACCAGCAGGTAAATAGTCTATTCATAAACCTGAGGGAGTAATGTTAAGAGAAATATACTTTTCAAGCAATTTTGTGTCATAGAAAACAGTAACCTCTTTGGATAGGAGCCGCTCAAGGCGACTAAACTTCTCAACACAGCCATCATCACTACTGGAACACCATAAATCATTCATGGATAATTTTAGGTCCTTTTCATACAAAATATCAGCCAGTATCGCTCCTCCAGTAGCCTCAACTTCATTAGCACCAGAGGGAAATGGATTATTGGAAGCAGAGACCAATTCCAACGACATAGTAAGACACCAAAATGCATGGGGGCTATGAAGGTAGTTTGTTTTTTTAATGTGCTGGCATGTCCTGTTTTGACCTATGGGGGTAGTTTTAAGGATGAATTGAATAAGTTAGAATGCAGAATGATTATAAATTTTAGAACACTTTATCCTAGGGGAATGAAGAAAGACAAATTTGGCTTCAAAATAGAAGCCTTAAGGTGCAGTGCACTCCTCAACTCCTGCAGAAGAAAACAAAAAAGTAAATAAATAAAACAAATGCCCTATGTACAAAAACACTGCAGTGATAATAATTTTACTTTATAAATGTTAAAGAGCTTCTTTAATATATCATACTCAGTGTGAAGATTGGGGGAAGATGGGTGAAGGCTGACAGCAAAGCCAAATAGAATTTGCTACATAATTCTGGCATTTGTAAATATAAATATAAAATACAGGCTTGTTTCTTAAATGAAAGAAACACTGTAAAATGTGAACTTCAGGATTGTAGCAACATTGCCATCTGCTGTAAGCAAAACTAAGACAAGCATGTCAAATGTTCTTTGAAATTAAAATTATGTTTTGTATGTCCTTAAAAGTTAGAATTTGGAGTTGATGCATCTGGATTAAGCATCCTGCCTATTGTTTTAACGCTAAAGTTAATGACCAGAATTTACATGTGGAATGTCCTTTATTGCTCTAAGTGTAAAATAATGTAAATGTAGTTAATGTGTAGCCTGGGAACTCCAGGAAGGGTGAAAAAGATGATGTAATGTTTATCAGAACTGGAGTGAAAACCAGAGATTGTTAAGCATTTTGATCTTGATATTCAACTCAACACTGCTTGCTCTATGTAAGTAAGTTATCTTAGAAGTATGTTTTCTTGTAGAAATAGCTAGGATTATATTAAAGATTAGACTAAGTGTTTTTCTGTTATGTCAGAACTGTAATACGGAATTATTTTAAGTTTCTGTGCGATCTCTGGACTCTTGAGTAGCATTGTATTGTAGTAATATTGCCTTGTGTCTTTATTATGTATTATTAAATATTTTAAACCCTTTTCAACTGTGGCTGGTTTGTATAGAGTTAAGTTAAGCTCTAGAGTACATTGCATATTTATAGAGTTTATTGTACAAGGCCACTCTAATAAGCCTCAGACTGTTTAGTCACACATACCAATTGGATAATAATATTGCACAGTAATAATTGGAATGTGTAGCTGATAATTATTAGCTGGTGGTGGCAGTAATTACTACGGTATAGTCTGGGTAAAGGGGCACAGCTGGAGAATCTGTGTCAGCCTTTCCCAGGATTGCCTGTGAAGTTGTATAAATACTTACCTAAAAGTGTATGTGTGTGTGTGTGTATGTCAGCTACTTGGGCAGGGGCACGAAGCACTGGTTGGACAGAAAGGTTACTGGAGGTTAGCTTGCCAGCTAGGCTAAGTTCTGGACCTTATAGCTGTGCCAGTGGGGAGTCTTATTGGGGACCTGGAGAGCAAGGGAGCATCCAGCCCCAGACTGGCTGTGATCTCTGTGTGCACGTAAGGGAAATTGTACTTTACTGTGTGTATTTGTTATTCTTTCCTCTCATGTGAGACGCCCACTCTGGTGTTAGTGGTGAAGATTGAGGCTCCTTGATTGCTGGGCCAGGGCGTGGGCGTCACATTATGGTTTGCAGTGGTGGGATTCACTTCACATTTGTGGTGGTGGTGGATATCCACATCACATATTAATTAGTTGGCAGATACTAATTGGCTTGTAATGGTGTGGGTAGAGTGAATCCTGTAGCTTATGTGCAGTGTATTCTAAAACAGCCACAAAGTGAATACTCACAATTCACAATTGTTTTATTTCTTTTGTTAGCTTAGTTAGTCAGGGTGAGCAGGCAGCATGTCAGCAGAGGAGTATGGAAAGCTGACAAGGAGCCAGCTGGTGGAGATGTGCCAGGCTAGGGGACTGATGCATGGAATCCTGACTAAGGCAGACCTGATTGCAGTCTTGGTTACAGCTGCATCAGAAAACAGCATCCAGGAGGACAAGCAGAATGGCAGTGTTGATACAATATCTTCGAAGAATGGACAGCTCAACCTTTATACGAAGAACAATTAGACTGGCTGTGGAGATGCAGTATCCTCGGAAAATGGACAGCTCAACTTTTCTGCAGTGGACTTAAAAATCCAGCTGAAGCTAAAGAGACTTGAGTTGCAGGCCCGACGTTTGGAGATAGAGGCCGAAGATAAAGAGTGTCAGAGGAGGCATGAGGTGGAAATGCTGACTCTTCACCAGTCATGGAGGTAATGGGGAAGAGAGTAACCGGACCCCAGAAGCACAGCAGGTCATTCAATTTCTTCCGCAATTTAAAGAGAGGGATCATTTTGATAGTTTCATTCATATGTTTGAGAGGGTATGGAAACAGTATAGTGTTGAACAAAGGCTCTGGGTACGGTTCCTGACCCCCTTGCTCCATGGTAAATCTGTAAATGCATTGGCTAAAATGCCTGACTCTGTCTGTTTTGATTATACTGCTGTAAAAAATCTCTTTTAGAATGTTTTAAGCGAACACCTGAAATGTGTAGGAAAATGTTTTGTGAGCATAGAAGCAAGGCAGATGAAAATGTATGTGAATATGTTGCTGAACTGAGCACTTATTTTCATAGATGTGTGAGTGGATTGAGAGAACAAGCCCTTAGCACTTTGTCTGAGGACATGAGGATCTGGTTAGCTGATAGACACTGTGTGACTTCAGATGAGTTGGGGAAGACGGGAGACCTATACCTGGCCAGCAGGGCAGCCCTGCACAAGAAGGGGACCCCCACTACTGCTCATGGGTCTAAAGGAACCCATGGTGGGCAGCACAGACTGCCACAACAGAATCTGCCAGTAGCAGGGGAAGCCACCAGTCCAGGTACACATCCAGGAGCTAGGGTTAAATGTTTTGAATGCAGCCAGTGGGGCCATGTCGCATACAGATGTCCATGGAGGCAAGGTGGGGAACCAAAGGTGAGGGAGCCAGTAAGTGGGAAAGATAAAATGCCAACAGTAGCTTGTCTTGAGACAACAGTGGTACTAAACTACCATCCTGCAGATGTCCTGAGAGGGAAGGATTTGGATTAGGTAGTACCATGTACTTATACAGTTACACGCAGTCAGGCTAGGAGACAAGCATGTAGGTCTGGTAGCCTGGGGGAGACCCAGACAGACTGGATACATGCAGCCAGGATTGGTGAGGTGGTTACTTAAGGGAGTGAGCTATTCTGTATTAGTGAGACTGAAGTTGAGCCACAGCTGCTTGTGGGTAATGATGTCCCCTTGGACAGGGTAACTGCAAAGGTAGAGGTGAGTAGTAGTACCCAGGCTGACAGTGAGGCACCACTGTCAGAGGATGCCAGACTTCCTGTGGAAGGGGAGCTGGGAAGAGTTACAAGGAGGGAGTTGAGAGAGGCTCAGCTCTCGGACCCTACATTGCAAGGCCTTAGGCAGGTAGCTATGGAGGCACCTGATTCTCAAGGGAAGGAGGAAGCTGTGTACTGGGACAAAGGGTTACTGTACAGAAAGTGGATGCCTGAGGGAGGGCTAGAAGGTGAGAGAGTACAGCAGTTGGTAGTGCCTATAGCCTACCATCTGGCACTTCTTGCCATAGCCCATGATGTTCCCTTTGTAGGTCATATGGGCATAAAACGTACCAAGAGGCGTCTTATGCAGAACTTCTATTGGCCTGGAATTTCCAGAGATGTAACAGGGTATTGCAGGACCTGTGAGCAGTGCCAAAAGGTAGGCAAGGCAGGAAACAAGGTAAGAGTTCCTTTGATGCCTTTGCCTGTGATTGAGGAGCCATTTCAGAGGGTAGCTATGGATATTGTGGGTCCTCTGAGTACCCCAAGTTCCACAGGGAAAACGTATATCCTAGTGGTAGTGGATTATGCTACACGATACCCTGAGGCAGTGGCTTTGTCCTCCATTGAGGCAGAGAAGGTGGCAAATGCTTTGATAGAGATTTTCAGCAGGGTGGGTTTCCCAAAAGAAATACTGTCTGACAGAGGTGCCAATTTCATGTCAGACCTGCTGGCTTTTCTATGGAAGTCCTGTGGGGTGAATCACATGAAGACCACCCCCTACCATCCCCAGACTAATGGTCTTGTTGAGTGGTTAAACTCTACAATCAAGTCCATGCTAAGGGCATTTGCAGATCAGTTTAAGAGGGAGTGGAACAAATATTTGCCCCATCTGTTGTTTGCTTACAGAGAGGTTCCCCAGAAATCCACAGGTTTTTCACCCTTTGAGTTGCTGTATGGGCATAGGGTGAGGGGACCTCTAGATTTAATTCAAGATGAGTGGGAAGGTGAGTGTGAGTCTCACAAGGAGTCTGTTGTGGCACATGTCCTACACCTCAGGACAAGGCTCAGGGAACTCATGGGCTTGGCCCAGGAGAACCTGGCAGAAGCCCAACAACAGAAAAAGATGTGGTATGACAGGAATGCTCGAGCTAGAGAGTATGCTGTGGCACAGCAGGTAATGGTTCTCATTCCTGTCAGACACAACAAGCTGCAAGCAGCTTGGGAGGGACCCTACATGTTGTAGGAAAGGTAAGTAATGTTAACTGCATGGTGGAAGTGCTAGGCAGATGGCAGGGGCACAAAGTGTACCATGTTAGCATGATGAAACCTTACATGATAGGGAGGCCCTTGTGCTGAGCATTTGCAGTGGATTGCAGGAGGAGTCTGAGGGAGATCTGGGGACTGATCTCCTCAGTGAGGCTTGGGCTGACACCTCAGTGGAAGGGGTAGCAGTATCCCAGCAGCTATCTCCTACCCAGGTTTGAGAAATCCGAGCAGTGTTGCAGGAATTTGGGGACATGTTCACTCGGAAACCAGGGAGCGCCCACCTGGTGCAACACCAGGTGGATACAGGACCCCAAAGGCATATTAGGCAGGCCCCTTGTAGGATACTTGAGAGAGTCAGACAGACTCTGAGGGAGGATGTATAGGAGATGTTGGAACTAGGGGTGATTCAAGAGTCCGACAGTCCCTGGGCCTCCCCAGTGGTGCTGGTGCCAAAGAAGGATGGCAGCACCAGGTTCTGTGTGGACTACAGGAAATTAAATAGTCACACAGAGTCGGATGCTACCCCATGCCTAGGATAGATGTGGCCCTAGAGCAGCTGGGTGTGGCTAAGTATCTTACAACCATTGATCTTGCCAAGGATTACTGGCAGGTACCCTTGACTCCCAGTGCTAGAGAGAAGTCAGCCTTTGTGACTCCTTTTGGCTTGTATGAGTTCACAAAGATGCCCTTTGGGATAAGGAATGCCCCAATGACTTTCCAGAGGCTGGTAGATTATATCCTCGCAGGAGGGTTTGCCCTTGCTTACCTAGATGATATTGCCATCTACAGCCATTCCTGGCCAGAGCACCTTCAGCATGTCAGGGAGGTGCTGGGCAGACTACAGAGGGCAGGGTTGACCATTTTAAGCCGAGCAAATGTCAGGTGGGTATGGCAGAGGTCTCCTACCTAGGACATAGAGTGGAGAGTGGTAAGATAAGGCCAGAACCTGCCAAAGTGGAAGCTATTCAGGCATGGCCTGCACCTGTTACTAAAAAGCAGGTGAGGGCATTTTTAGGGACAGCAGGGTACTACAGAAAGTTTGTCCATAGTTATAGTACCATAGCTGCTCCCCTCACAGACCTGACAAGGAAGAACAGGCCAGATAAGGTAGTGTGGACCCCAGCTTGTGAGCAGGCATTCCAGAAGCTTAAAGATGCTTTGGGAGGACCCCCTGTGTTAGCCAGTCCAGATTACAGCAAAGAATTTGTTGTGCAAGTGGATGCTTTGAACCATGGGGTGTGGGCTGTACTTAGCCAGATTTCTTCAGAGGGGGAAAAGCACCCAGTGGTTTATCTCAGTCATAGGCTCCAACCCAGGGAGGAATGCTATGCAGCTGTAGAAAAGGAATGTCTAGCCATAGTGTGGGCACCGCAGAAACTTCAGCTGTATCTGTATGGAAGAAAATTCACTGTAATGACAGATCACAACCCCCTAATATGGTTAAACAAAGCCAGTCAGCAAAATTATAAGTTGCTAAGATGGAGCCTGGGGTTGCAAGCATATGATATGTCAGTGTGGCACCGCAGTGGGAGTAGCAATGCCAATGCAGATGGGCTCTCAAGACAGGGAATGGTGTGAGGTACACTCAGGTAGACCTAACCCTGTCAAGCGGCGTTTATCAAGGGTCACTTGAAAAACTAGCTTGAGTTCTCCGGGGGGGGGGGGGGTGAAGATTGGGGAAGATGGGTGAAGGCTGCCAGCCTAGCCAAATAGAATGTGCTACATAATTCTGGCATTTGTAAATATAAATATAAAATACAGGCTTGTTTCTTAAATGAAAGAAAACACTGTAAAATGTGAACTTCAAGATTGTATCAACATTGCCATCTGCTATAAGGAACACTAAGACAAGCATTTCAAATGTTCTTTAAAATTAAAATTATGTTTTGTATGTCCTTTGAAGTTAGAATTTGGAGTTGATGAGTCTGGAGTAAGCATCCTGCCTATTGTTTTAAGGCTAAAGTTAATGACCAGAATTTACATGTGGACCGTCCTTTATTGCTCTAAGTGTAAAAGAATGTAAATGTAGTTAATGTGTAGCCTGGAAACTCCAGAAAGGGTGAAAAAGATGTAATGTTTATCAGAACTGGAGTTTCAATTTAAACAGTGAGAACCAGAGATGGTTAAGCATTTTGAACTTGATAGTCAACTCATCATTGCTTGCTCTATGTAAGTAAGTAATCTTAGAAGTATGTTTTCTTGTAGAAATAGCTAGGACTATAAAGATTAGACTAAGTGTTTTTCTGTTATGTCAGAACAGTACTACGGAATTATTTTAAGTTTCTGTGTGATCTCTGGACTCTTGAGTAGCATTGTATTGTAGTAGTATTGTCTTGTGTCTTTATTATTTATTATTAAATATTATTAAACCCTTTTCAACTGTGGCTGGTTTGTGTAGAGTTAAGTTAAGCTCCAGAGTACATTGCATATTTATAGAGTTTATTGTACAAGGGCACTCTTATAAGCTTTAGACTGTTTAGTCACACTTATCAATTGGATAATAATATTGCACAGTAATAATTGGACACCCTTTTAAGGGCCTTTGGGTAGCTGATAATTATTAGCTGGTGGTGGTAGTAATTACTACCGTATAGTCTGGGTAAAGAGGCACAGCTGGAGAATCTGTGTCAGCCGATTTATCTTTCTTACTGAACTGGGATTTGGCTAAGCACTAGCTTTTTTTGGATTTTGATTACATTTGGCTTTATTGTGCTATGCATGCTGCTGAGGGAGTTATAACAGCCAATGGTTTGAGTACAATGTCGGAAACAGGCAGCAGTGGGCCTTCATTGGGAATTTGGTGTGCAGATAAGCTGACAACGCAGCAGAATCCTCTTCTAAACCTGGGTTTCTCTATTTTGAGGAACAGGACTGAGGAAGTTTCGAAACCATTAGCGATGGATAAAACTTTTGAAGATCTGGTTCGAGACCTCAACTTCAAGGCTATGAGGCTGCAATGACTACAATGGCAAGCCTACCATTTGGAGGCTTGCCTGGACTATGGTATTGTCCCGAGAGGCATGCGTGTTATGTGCATGCCTACTCAACGGGACAGGTACCCAGAGTTATTAGCCAAATGGCAGGCCATTAATATAAGTATGAGCTTCCAATATATGGAGCTGTTGTTAACTTTTTTCTTACCAGAGATCGTGGAACTGAAGCAAGAGGTATCCAATATAAGGCAGAAGCTGTTGGATGAGTTCCGTGAGCCTTACCACAAGTCCCGACTGGAACAGTTACATCGGGGGCTCATGGACAACGATGAGAAACTGAAAACGTTGAAGATGAGCAAGTTGAGAAGGGATCATGAGGACTTTTCGAGGGGTAATATCTTCGTGTGGCCGAAGAATACCCCCTCGGGCTTCCAACACTATATGGAGGGCACAGAGACCCAGTGAAAGACCTACGACTGCAGAGGAGCGGCGCAGTCGGTTGACGTCGAACAGGGAGACGCTTTCAGCAACAGTAGCCCCTGTTGACGTTTTGGTAGATGAGCCGTTTACGGCTAAAGAAGATGTTCTTCATTCCACATTGCTGCAGTCCTAACTATTGGGTAGTCCGCTGTCCAGTCGGCCCGAATACCAAAGTATATGGCTGACGTCGGTCAGGGCGCATTAGACTGACGTCAGTACGTCAGGGTACTAATGCGCATGACCGACGTCATATCCTCAGTCTTTTTTGCCGCATGGTCCGATGCAGAAGCAATTTTGCGAGTGCAGGTTGGCGTTCTGAAAGTTTCTGAAGCCAGACTTTCAGACCGAATCAAAGTTGGCTAAGTACCCCGTTGGGGAATATTTTGGTTTTTTCTTGCCTCAGTATTTAACCGGATGTCAGAAAAAGTGAATAACTGTATTTCTTGTGGGAAACAGATACCTCATAGGGATTACCATACTTTGTGTATACCTTGTTTAGGGCCTGAGCACGACGTTGTTGGATGCCGCTCTTGTGCTAGATTTAACAAACGCACTATTAAGAGAAGGTTAGATTGTGCCAGGTTAGTGTTTGGGAAGCGTTGTAACTATAAAATGCCGTCGGATGCTCCGGCCGGCTTCGCTAAAAACGCAAGGACAAAACAGCAAAGTTTAGAGTGGAAGAACCGACAGTCCCAGACGTCGGTTCTTTAGAGGGCTCAGTGGAGCCGGAGGTTTTGCCAGGTGTGTCTTTGGAGTCTCAGGGTGAGACTTTACTGTTACAGGATGTTTCCTCTCAGGAAGTAGGCCAGGCTGAGGGGGCTTCTCAGGTGGCTGTTCTTCCCTCTCTTCCTAAGGTGGTTAGAGCCTCCCCTTCTGTTTCCAAGGCTTCTTTGAGGGGCAGGCCAAGTTTTGCTTCAGTGGGGGTTTCTCCTAGTGCTTCAGGGTCTTTGCCTAAGAAACATATGCTTAAAATGGCAGAGGATTTGATTACTATGATAAGGGGTTCTATGCCCCCTCCTGATAAGAGGCCTAGGGTGGAACCTGAGTTTGAGAGTTTTGAGCAATGCTCGGAGGCTTCTGAGTCTTCAGCTGAAGACTTGCAGGAGTTCCCTCCTTATTCTGATTCTGATGTGGATGATTCTACTCCTTCAGCTTCTCCTCCTGAGGATTTTCTTTTCAGAGACTCTGCATTCCATGAGGGAGCATTTTAAATGGGAAGGTCAAGATTTCTCTGATTCCAGGAAAAGGCTTAGGAATTCTTGTCTTTACCCCAGCATAGGCCTTTAGCTATACCTCCTGTTTTGAATGTGGTGGAAGATGTTTTTGCAGAGGCTTCCCTGAATCCTGATTCTTTGCCTCCTGCCCCAGTTAAACCGGATAGGTATTATAGGGTGCCTGAAGCTCATAAGTATCTTTTAAGAGTCCTAGGGCAGACCCGAAACTGTCTCTCAGGGGCCCAAAGGTGTGAAGGCCTCAGTTGTTAAAAATCCTGTCCCTCCTGATAAAGAGGCAAGGGCTTTGGATAGATGGGGCAAGAAAGTGTATACTTCTTCCACTTTAGCCATGAGGCGTTGAATTGTCAGTTTCACATGTTGAAATATCAGAATTATCTTCTTTCACAGTTGAAATCTAAGGTGGATGCTTTGGCGGAAGGTATTGAGTGTAAAGAGTTGCAGGATTTAGTTCATGTGTCTGAACAGGTGGGTAAACATTCCTTGCAATGTGGTTTTGATGCTGTGCAGGCCTCCTCCAGGGTGGCTGCCACTGGTTCTGTTCTTCGTAGGCACGCCTGGTTGAGAGATCAGAATTTAGCTGAGCATGTTAAGACACGGATTTTGGATGCTCCTTTGCAGTCTGATGTGTTGTTTGGTTCGCCTGTAGAAGCAGTTTTGAAGAAAATGGAGGACAAGGCTAAGTCTATGCAAACTGTTAAAGATTGTTTGCAGGTGCAGCCTCCAAGTTTAGTAGAAATTGGCCTGCTAAGGGATGGACTTATCCTGCTTATGATTCCCAGTCTAGGGGTAGGTCTAGACGTGGTAGGGGCAGAGCTCAGGGTTCTTTCAGGCCTAGGACAGGGAGTTCCCCTGCTCAGACTTCTGGTGAAGGCAGGGGTCAGTCCTTTCGTAAGCAAACCCAATGACCTGCCTTTTCAGCTGCCAGTTCATTCCCGCCTGGCAGCACCGTTGGGAGGAAGACTGTCTCTTTTCAAAGAAAATTGGGATTTAATTACCCAAGACAGATGGGTTCTGGATATCATTCACCACGGTTACAGGTTTTATTTCCATACCTTGCCTCCTTTCAAGGGCATGCCAGACATTCCTCCTCTACAAAGACAAGAGGCTCACAAGCAAATTTCTCTGTTACTCCAAATAGGGGCCATTCAGCCGGTTCCTGTGCCAGAAAGGGGCCTAGGATTTTATTCTCGCCTGTTCCTAGTACCGAAGAAGGGGAACACGTGGAGACCAATTTTGGATTTATCTATCCTCAACACTTATCTGGACATTCCCAAGTTCAAAATGTTGACGTTACAACAGCTTTTACCTCTGCTGGGCAAAGATCACTGGATGGTAACTTTAGATCTCAAGGAAGCTTACCTTCATGTGCCTATAAGACTAAGTTGCAGAAAGTATCTGCGTTTTCGAGCTGGAAATTCTCATTATCAGTTCTCTGCATTGCCCTTTGGCTTATCTACTGCCCAGAGTATTCACAAAGGTTCTGGCTCCAGTGATAGCTTTCTTCAGGCTAAAAGGAATTCAAATCTATCCTTACTTGGACGATTGCCTGATTCTGGCTCAAGAAAAGGAAGACCTTCTACAGCATTTGGAATATGTCATAGCAGTGCTAAGATGCCTAGGGTATTCTGTGAACGAAATAAAGTCCAGTCTAGTACCCTCTCAAGACATGTGCTTTCTGGGTGTGAGACTGAATACAGCAGCCCAGATGGCCTTTTTAACCCCGGACAAACAAAAGAATCTTTCCAGTTACTTCCATCAACTATCTCTTCAGTCCGGGCTGACTGCAAGGACAGTCCTTCAAGCCTTAGGGTTCATGGCATCTTGTATTCTGGTGCTTCCCAATGCCAAACTGCATATGAGGAAGCTGCAATGGTATCTCAAAAATGTATGGACACAGCACTGCCAGGATTTGGACACTGTCATTCAAATAATACCTTGCATTCAAAAGGAATTTTTGTGGTGGGCTCAGGAATGTCACCTAAACAAGGGACTCTCTGTGACCCGGCCAGAGGCGAGTCAGATAATAACGACAGATGCCTCAGACATTGCTTGGGGAGCTCATCTAAATGGAAAGTGGATACAAGACAAGTGGCCTGCCAGACTACAGCATCTACATATCAACATGAAGGAGATGTTAGCAGTCCAGTTTGCATTAATGGCTTTCAAGGAGTTACTTCTTCCAGGGCAGGTGTTGATTCTAACAGACAACACAACTGTCATGTGGTACATCAACAAACAAGGGGGAACACATTCTTACCCATTGTGCAGGCAAGCAATGATTTTATGGGAGACTGCGCTCAGCTTGCAACTAACTCTTCAGGCAAGGTTTCTGCCAGGAGCACAGAACTCCTTAGCAGATGTGTTAAGCAGACAAATCATGGATCCCCACGAGTGGAAACTGGATCTTCATGTATTTCAAACGTTGACAGTGTCCTGGGGAACTCCAGACATAGATCTGTTCGCTTCTCCACTAAACCACCAGCTGCCAAAGTTTTGCACAAAGAGGTTTCATCACACAGCTTGGAAAGTGGATGCTCTTTCTTTCAGTTGGAAAAATCTTCATGTGTATGCGTTTCCACCTCTGCCTCTTCTTCCAAAGGTGCTTCTAAAGATCAGACAAGACAAGCCAAGGATGATTTTAATAGCTCCAGATTGGCCTCGGCAGCACTGGTACCCATTACTGAGGAGTCTGGTAAAGAAGCCTCCATGGCCTTTACCCTTGATTCCACACCTGTTGTCTCAGAGAGACGGTCACCTGCTCAATGTCAAGCTTCACTCTCTTCATCTAACAGCCTGGCATATTCTATTTTGAAAGACAGCAGGTCTCAACTTCCTCAACAAGTTTTAAATGTGATTATGGAAGCTAGGAGACCTAGTACAAGGAAAGTGTACGCAGAAAAATGGAAGAGATTTTTATTTTGGAGTGCAGCAAACAATTTGGAGATTTCGGAGCCAAATCTGAGTGTGGCTCTTCAATATCTTACTGAGTTATTGGACAAAGGTTTGTCTTTCTCTTCCATTAAGATTCATGCTGCAGCAATTTCAGCTCACTATGATTGTGACCCACCATTGTTTTCGCATCCTTTGTTCAAGCAATTTCTTAGAGGGCAAAGAATATAAGACCCCACGTAGAGCTCCTACTCCTGCTTGGGATCTCAATTTTGTGTTGGAGAAACTTACTCTACAACCTTTTGAGCCTCGGCTACTGCTGACTTGAAATACTTGTCATGGAAGACTGCTTTTTTGTTGGCCATTACTTCTGCAAGAAGGGTTTCTGAGTTGCAGGCCCTTATGGCAGTGGAGCCTTTTTTGATTTTTCATAAGGATAGGGTATCTTTACGTACTAATCCTTCCTTTATGCCTAAGGTGGTTTCTAGTGTGGCTTTAAACCAAACTATTCATTTGCCTACTTTTTATGCAGATCCCCAAAATAAAGGGGAAAAGATTTTGCACACTTTAGATGTACACAGGCAATTGCGTTATTATTTGAGCAGGACTAAGGATTTTAGGCAGTCTCAGCAGTTGTTTGTTTCTTTTGCTTTGAGTTCTCAGGGCAAGCCTGTGTCAAAACAAACTATTTCTAGATGGATTGGGTGTTGCATTACTTTTTGTTATTCCCATCATGGCAAGGAGATTCCAGCTGGGATTAGGCCTCATTCCACTAGGGCTACTGCCACTTCAACAGCATTTCTGAGGGGGGTGGCAACTAAGGATATTTTGGAGGCAGCTACCTGGAGTTCAGTGCATACTTTCTCTAAGCATTATCACCTTCCTCTCTACTCTAAGTCTAGGGCTGGTTTTGCCACAGCTATTTTGCAAGGCATGTTGTCAGTTCCTGCTTCCTTATGATTTGCCAGCCTCCCTTACCTCTGCTTTGGGATTCTACCCAATAGTTAGGACTGCAGCAATGTGGAATGAAGAACATAGTACAGTTTTGTACCTACCATAAATGTAGATGTTCGAGGATCCACATTGCTGCAGTCCAATTTACCCTCCTTCCCCTCTGTGTTTAGGGGTGGTTGTGTAGGTGAGGTTATATTCTGCTAATTTTGTATATTTTGTATATATGTTTTGGTGCAGGTTTGTTGGGAGTTTTTGGTTTTTGGCCTTATCTTTTTAGGGTCTTCTGACATCTGGGGCAAGAAAAGACTGAGGATATGACGTCGGTCATGCGCATTAGTACCCTGACGTACTGACGTCAGTCTAATGCGCCCTGACCGACGTCAGCCATATACTTTGGTATTCGGGCCGACTGGACAGCGGACTACCCAATAGTTAGGACTGCAGCAATGTGGATCCTCGAACATCTACATTTATGGTAGGTACAAAACTGTACTATTTTGTTGCTGTTGGTAGTGTTGCACAAATCCCGAGTATTGCACAAACTTCCACTGTGACCAACGTTTGTGTCACAGGAGTTACGGGCATAGAACCGTCCAGGTCTGAGGAGACAACAGGTACCGAGTGTAATCAAGGGAGTTTGGTCAAGGGAGGGACATGGGTAGAATCTGTAATTCCACTGACAGATTCACAGAATGCTCCCAACGAGACTATCGATTCCATGCCTATTTCTGGAGGCTTGGGAGCGCGTCCGAAGGTGCTTTTAGGACAGAACCATTTTTTGGGCATGTTGCCCACGAATGTGAAGAGGAAGGGTCCATGGAAGCGGTCGCGGAGCGATGACAGGGACTCTATGAGCAAAAGGAGGACTTTGAATTGACTTCATGTTGTTCTGCTCATGGTATTGTATTTAATTTATCTAAATATGTGCTAAATGCTGCTGAAATATATGTTTTAAACAGAGGAATGACGTTTGTACCAAGCAAAGCTTGCTTATACAGTGACATAGTGTTGGATTTGATGTTGTATTGTCGCAGGGTAATGTTAAATAAGATCTATGGAGGGGTACAGGGTTCTAGTATGGGCCTACAAAAACCTAGTAGCTATGTTCCCCCTTTTTCACCCGCACTAAATTTATTTATAAATAAATGTGAAAGTGACCTATTCAAGTTTTTACAAGAGAAAGGGAAAGACCGGTTTTATAACTTAAATTTTGAGCAAAGACAAGCTTTAGAAAAACTTAGTAAAAACCAAGACTTGACGATAAAAATGGCAGATAAAGGAGGGGCTGTAGTGGTCCTTGACACTGACTGGTATAATAGGAAGATATTAGGATTGTTATCTGAAAGAGAGGTTTATTGTTTGCTGAATCCAGTAGAAGTCAGGAATATTATTAGTAAAGTACATGGACGTATAAAATGGTTATTTGTACACATGTATATAACCCAAGACTTTATGGATTTTTTCTGTGTAGATAAACCAGTCATTCCAGTGTTCAAGGCTCTACCAAAAGTGCATAAATCACTGACAGACCCACCCCTTAGACCCATAGTGTCGGGCAGGGGGTGGGTCACGGAGAATTTGTCTATATGGTTGGAATGCACACTCAGACCTTATGTTGATCTTATGAGTAATGTTTTAAAGGACACTGCACACTTCCTAAAAATCTTGGGTGAGATGAATAGGGAAGGTTGTCAGGAAGGGATCATGTTAGTAAGCCTAGATGTACATAGTCTATTCACAGTGATAGGTAATGAATATGGTATAGCAGCTTGTGTTGGGATTTTGAAGGACATGGGTGTTGCTGAGAAAGAACTCTTTCTTATAGAGGAGTCACTGAAATTGGTTTTGGAGAATAATGTTTTTTTGAGCAATGGTTCAGTGTTTAGGCAAGCACAGGGGATAGCCATGGGAACCCCCTGTGCTAATTCTTACGCTAACCTAGTCCTTTCCTTCTGGGAAAAGCAACATGTTTTAAGCAACAGAGATTGGAGTCAATATATAGGGGTTTATCTACGATTTGTAGATGATATCTTTATTGCCTGGAAGGGGGGTGAACAAAGGCTGACTTCTTTTATGGAATTCTTACATTCCACTACGTCCTTCTTGAGATTTGACATCAAGAGCTCACGTGAGGCCCTGGATTTTTTTTGGATGTTACCATAGAACTTACATCTGAAGGTTTTAGTTCCAGATTATACAGGAAAGAGAGTTGGAAAAACTCATTGCTCTCTTTTGATAGCATGCACCCTAGGTTCACTTTTTCCAACATAGTGGAAGGGCAGGTAGGCAGGATCTCCAGGGTCAGTCGAATGGATGATCAGTTTGAGAGAGAGATAGTAAATTTGAAAGAATGTTTTCAGGATAGGGGATATAGACATGACTTAGTGGAAGCAGCAGTAGTAAGAGGTAGTGAGAACAGACAGGGCAAGTATAAGCCATGGCTTGATGCCGCCATGAGGTTAGAAGGTAACCATAGTAGTCAGAATAGTCACCAGAATAAAGACAGGAAGAAGGATACCAAACCCAGAGTGACGTTAACCTATGGTAGTAACATCAAAGGGGTATGTGACATCATTAAGAGGAATTGGAACATCATTACAAGTGATAGAAATCTGAATGATATAGTAGGGGATGTCCCACAGTTTAGTTATAAGAGGAATAAGAACCTGAAGGATATACTCTGTCACGACAGGGGTAATAATGATGTCACGTGCCTACCTAGGTCCTTGGGTACTGTTCCTTGTGGGAGCTGCAAGGCTTGCAATTATATCGATAGGGAGACAGTTTTTATACATCCATCTACAGGGAAGAGTTTTCTTCTTAGGGGGAGTGCCACCTGCAGGACTACTAATGTGGTGTATCTGGCTGATTGTACATCATGTTCAGGATACTACGTTGGTAAGACCAACAATATGCTCAAAGTTCGGATCCTGCAACATCTTTCATCCATCAGGAACTGTGATGAGCATAATGCATTATATAATCATGTCAAGGATCATCCCACACACAATTTTAAGTTTAGGGTGATTGCTAATGTATTTCTTAATAAGAGAGGTGGTGATATCAGGTTGAAGACAGAAGCTATAGAATCGAAATGGATCTTAGATTTAACAGCCCATATTAAACCTGGGCTGAATGACATGGTACCCCTGAAGCCAACACTTAAAAGCAGGCGTGCTTTTTATTGAGCAAAGATTAGCAGCAATGTGTTTTTAATAATGAATTGTTTGCTTTAAGTCAACCCACAGAAAAGGGCGGGCTTTTTACTGAATAGTGATTGGTGCATGTATTTTTTAAAAATGTAATGTTTGTGAGAGCACTTTGTCTGATGAAGGGTTTAGCCCGAAAGCGCTCACCTTGATATATCTTGTGTTTTAATAAATATTTTATATTGTTCGTTCAGCAGCAGTTCCCAGTGACGTTTTTTGCTTTGCTGATTTATCTTTCTTACTGAACTGGGATTTGGCTAAGCACTAGCTTTTTTTGGATTTGGATTATTATTAAATATTATTAAACCCTTTTCAACTGTGGCTGGATTGTGTAGAGTTAAGTTAAGCTCTAGAGTACATTGCATATTTATAGAGTTTATTGTACAAGGGCACTCTTATAAGCTTTAGACTGTTTAGTCACACTTATCAATTGGATAATAATATTGCACAGTAATAATTGGACACCCTTTTAAGGGCCTTTGGGTAGCTGATAATTATTAGCTGGTGGTGGCAGTAATTACTACCGTATAGTCTGGGTAAAGAGGCACAGCTGGAGAATCTGTGTCAGCCTTTCCGAGGAGTGTCTGTGAAGTTGTATAAATACTTATCTCAAAGTGTGTGTGTGTCAGCTACTTGGGCAGGGGCACGAAGCACTGGTTGGACAGAGAGGGTACTGGAGGTTAGCTTGCCAGCTAGGCTGAGATCTGGACCCTATAGCTGTGCCAGTGGGGAATCTTATTGGGGAACAAGGGAGCAACCAGCCCCAGACTGACTGTGATCTCTGCGTGCACTTAAGGAAATTGTACTTTACTGTGTGTATTTGTTATCATTTCCTCTCATATGAGACGCCCACTCTGGTGTTAGTGGTGAGGATTGAGGCTTCTTGATTGCTGGGCCAGGGCGCGGGCGTCATATTCAGGAATTAGGGAGTTTTAAAAAATATGTGTGTAGTAAAGAAGTGTTTTAGGTAAAAATATATTTATAAACAATTTTTGAGAAAAAAATGTGTGTCAATAATTTTTGTATTATGAATTTAACATTCACATTGTGTTTGTGTGAACAAATATTTGTGAATGATTTTTGAATAATATTGAAATCACAATTATATGGTTTAAAAATATGTGGGATAGTTGTCCCTTTAATTCAATTTTGTGTGCTAATCAAGGTTTATTGAGTAGTTTTATTTTACATTTGTTAACCGAGGGTGTCTGACTGAGCCGAATAGGCCCTTTTTCAGCAGAGGCCCGGGGAGAAAAGCTCCACATAGAAAAATGACAGATACATTTATATATTTAGACATGATCAGTATACACAGAAATTACAAAAGACATGTTTTTACAGTGGTATGCAGCACATGAGCAGTTGTAGTGGAGAGAACAAACAAGAAAATATTAATTTAAAAATAAAGGTAATTAATTAACAGCTGATATTTGGAACATAGAATACATACATAGTACACAGGTACAGTACATACATTGTACATTAGCCAGTGTTTGTGAGTAAGATTGAAAACAATTAATGTGGTTTTTAAAGGAGGCTTTGGATGATGTGTTTTGTATGCTAGTGGGGAGAGAGTTCAATTTTTTAGCCACTGAACTACTATATAGTATGCCTCCAAAGTGATGTTGTACTAGGTTTTTGATCAAACTTGTGAAAGTTCGAAGTTTAAATTAAAATAAAAATAGAAAATTAAAATAGAAACTATTTTTTTTTACGTTTTTTGCAGGTGTGCAAGCCCCTCCTGCACCCTCCTCACCCCCTGCTAATTAAATATATATTAATTATACTAACTCCAAGATTACACTACAGCGAGGGAAAAGGTAAATATACTGTTCCGCTGTGTATGACGATCTCCATTTGAACGGTTCGAGCTTTCAGAACTTCGATCTTATGGTCTCGACCATGAGAAATTTGAACTTGTGAAAGTTCAAAATTTGGAAGTAGACCCTTGCGGACACAGACCACCTCTTCGAATTCTGTAGGATACCTAATAAAATACATTGAATTGTGCATTTGTATTGCTTATTTTTATTGTACTGTGAAAGTTTACGGCGCTATTTATTGTTTGTTTTGCTTTTCTTTCAAATTTAACGTTGCACTTTTCAGACTGCTGTAAGGGCTGCTGTTCTGCAGTGAAATACATTGTACCTAGTGTTTCTTAGTTGGTATTGGGCACCTGTTTGTCGTTCCGTAACACTTGGGTTCCAAACCAGTCATTTTACATTGAGGGTTATAGTCTGCACTCTTGTGGCAGGAAAGGGCTGATTTCACCTATGTGAGAATTGCTGTTGGAAAGCTCATGGTATGCTTACCTGATTGACCTTATGGCATAGTGTAAAATGTGCTTTTTTCTGACTGTATATAAGACTTATATTTGCATGAAGCTGTTCTTTATGTAGCGGCAGTTACTAGTGCCTTGTATATATGCAGTCACCAGAATTTGAAATTTCCCTATAAAAACACCTCGGAACTTTGCCTGAGTCCCATTTCTTTATTTATTTATTTATTTATTTACATTTGTTGACCGGGCTAGTCTAGCTGGATACATATCCCTTTTCAGTAGAGGCCCGAGGAGAAAAGCTCCAACATAAGTAAATTAATACATTCAAAATATTATAAAAAAAAGATTAGTTTTACATTACAAAATAAGACATGAAAAAAATAAATTGTGAATAATGTAACGTTTCATTAGAGTAGAAGTAAAAAAATTAAACAAGTCTTAATGCTTTAGTAGGGTTCATGTGAAGTCAATCAAAACTAAAACAATTTAACATTAGGAAACGTGTTATAGTGTTGTTCATAAGATATGGGAGGGTAATTGATTAAGGAAGCAGGAAAGTAAGAACTAGGGGAGGGGAGAGATGAAAAGTAGATTCAATCATGTTACTCATGAGGCAACTAGTTTGCTCAGTAAGCAGCATTTACAGATTTAGTCAGGACTGTGTAGGTCTGCCTTACCTTATTATAGCACCCGGAACTATCACTACTCAGAGACCATCTGGTTTGGGCTCTGGGCAGCATTGTTGTTAAGGTTAGCTGCAGATTATACCATGCATCCTTCCCTTGTCCATTTACAAACACGCTCCATTCCTATCCTGCAACCATGGATGGACACTTTCCTGCTATCTTTGCATCCAGCTTGGTGGACATGGGCATCCTGAGACAATTTAGCAGTGTCCTTATGTACTGACAGCCACTTAATTCTCAAACAAATACAGTATGTGAGAGATGTAGTTACACATTGACACCAGAGGTTAGACTCTCACATACAGACACAAAAAGCAACAAACAGGTTATCAGCAACTCACACACATCACTCACTGCACCAGCAAAGGACAGCGCACATAGACCCACATATGCAGAACTGCTCACATGTAACTTACCCAAAACTCAAAGGTCTGTCAGGTGCAGTCCTCAGAAAGTCTGCATGTACGCAAACAAGACAATTCCCCATCACAACACATAAAACCACATCTCATTGTGTCTCAACTATCAAGCCCATAAGGCCGAACACTCCACAACCCAATATTCTGGTCACAAAAGACTCCATTGTAAGACACACTGATGTCTCTCTTACCAGGCTGGATAAGGAAAAGGTTCTGTTAGTTGCCTGTCAGGGGCCAGGATCCACTAGATCATGCAAGCACTCAGGTCACTTACCCCCTAATTACCAGTATGACTCAGTCATAGGCCATGTGGGGGTGAATGACCTGAGAAGTTCCTTCTTGGACTATTTGAAGAGAGACATGATTGAACTCTCAGAATATGTGGTACAGGCAGGTATGACTCTAGCACTGAGCAGCATTCTAAAGGATGATGCCACAATACCAAGGAGAAAATGATTGACTTTAAGAATTGGCGTAGCTACTGGTGTCATTCCAAAGGGGTCGAGTACTTGTCAGCCCGGGAAGTTGTGGTTGACAGGCCACTGTTTTGCCATGTATTAAATGTGTAACTAATTACATGATTGCAAACAGTTATCACAGAATGGTCTTCACCTGTCATCTCTAGGCTTTCAGATAATAACCAAAACATTATCCACCTCTGTGGTGCCTTTTATTAGTCATTGCCAAACAGGCAAACTTTGCAGCATTACAAAAGGTACTCAAGACAAGCTAAAGGTGTTACTGCTTAATGCTATGAGTTGGAACAAGAAACTGCACTTCCTGTAGAATGCTAACATCTTTGCAGATGTTCATCGTGTTACCCTGCTGCAGTCATCACACTTGGGTTATCCTGCCGTTAGGCGGTCCCGCAGTCGGCCCGAATTCCAAAGTCTTGGTCCGGCGTCGGTTCCTTTTGCTTCTTCCCTGACGTCAGTGTGCCAGGGGTATATAAGTGGCATCCGACGTCATTTTCTCCAGTCTTTCTTGCCGCACGGTGCCCGAAGCAGAAGCAGTTCGCAAGTGCCGGTCGGCCGACACCTGAGATTTTCGTTTTGAATTTCAGTCCAAAGTCTTCAATAAAGCTAAGTACCCCGTTGGGGAACATTTTTTTGCTTCAGTCCGATGTCAGAAAAAGTTAACAATTGCATTTCTTGTGGGAAGCAAATACCTCATAAGGACTTCCATTCCTGTTGTATTCCTTGCCTAGGCCCAGACCACGACGTCACAGGTTGTCAGTTTTGCGCTACGTTTAATAAACGAACGATCAAATGCTGTTTTGACTTCACACGGCATTATGCCGTCGGAGCAGCCAACGACCACCATTCATAAAAAACGCAAGGATAAGGACAGGCAGCCTAGGAATAAGCCAGACACAGAGGCCTCAGTTGGGCCTGTTGCCGCTTCTCCGGTTTCCAGTGAGGCGCCTACGCAGCCCCTTACGACCGCAGAACTGGAACCCCAGACAGCTGCGGATTCCCAAGCGGAGTCTACTAGGCTGACGCAGCCATCTACTGACACCGGAGCAGAACTAGACACCGGTGCAGTGGAAACACCTTCAGTTGCAGAATGTGTCTTCAGACCGACTACACTCACCATTAAATCTTATGCTAAGCTTAAAACTCCTTTAAAACCTAAGAAAACTGTACATCAGTCTACAGTTCAAGGCCCCATGCCTAAGAAACAGATGCTTAAGATGGCTGAAGATTTGATTACCCTTATCAGGTGTCCCCATCCCCCCACTGATAAAAGACCAAGACAAGAGGAAGATTATGCATCCTCTGACCAAGTTTCTCTCTCCTCAGATTCTTCTGAGGAACAGGATTACACTTTTCCACCTTATGAAGATTCTGATGCTGAAGACTCTGTTCCCTCAGCATCTCTCCCTGAAGACTACTCTTTTGGGGAAACCTTACATACTATGAGGGAACATTTCAACTGGGAAGGCCAGGATTACGCAGATTTGAAGAAAAGGCTCCGAGAGTTCCTTTTACTACCCCAGCACAGACCTCTTGCTATCCCTCCTGTTTTAGATATTGTGGATGATGTTTATTTGGAGTCTAGTTTAAATCCAGACTCTCTACCTCCTGCTCCAGCCAAACCAGACAGATACTACAGAGTACCTGACTCACACAAATTCCTGTATAAAAGCCCTGTAGCTGACCCAGAAACAATTTCCCAGGGTCCTAGGGGAGCAAAAGCTTCTATGGCTAAAAATCATGTGCCCTCTGAAAGGGATTCCAGAGCCCTAGATAGATGGGGAAAGAAAATATACACCTCAGCAACTCTGGCTATGAGAGCATTAAATTGCCAGTTTCACATGTTGAAATATCAACAATTCCTAATGTCTCAGTTAAAACAAAAAATGAGCACACATTCAGAACTGCCTGAATTCAAGGAAATGCAGGATCTGTTGCATGCAGCTGAACAGGTGGGCAAACATACTTTACAGTGCGGATTTGATTCATTGGAAGCTTCCTGTAGAGCAGCTGTTACTGGCTCTGTCATACATAGACATGCTTGGTTAAAAGAACAAACCCTCCCTGACCATGTTAAAGCAAAATTATTGGATGCTTTACAGCAGGATGTATTATTTGGTGTCAAAGCAGAAGAAGTTTTAAAGAAAATGGAGGATAAGGCAAAGTCTATGCAAACGGTCAAGGATTTTTTGCAGGTACAACCCCCTTGCTTCAGCAGAAATTGGCCAACAAAAAGCTGGTTCTTTCCAGCTTCAGACAGATCACAGAGGGGCAAAAACAGATGCCCAAGGGGCAGAGGTCAGTCACAGGGCCCTTACAAACCTTGCCAATGGGGTTCTGCTACCCAGAAAGGAGGAGAAGACAGGCCCCAAGCTAGCAGAAGACAAACACAATGACTCTATCCTCAAGCTACCAAGCAAATCCCTCCTGGCAACTCCCTTGGGAGGAAAACTAGCATTTTTTGCAGACAACTGGCACATCATCACAAAAGACAAATGGGTTCTAAACATTGTCTCTCAAGGATACAGATTCCACTTTCATACCTTACCAAGGATCAAAGGAATGCCAAACCTGCCACCAAATCAATGGGCAGAGGCACAAAAACAAATTACAGCTTTCATGAACATGAGAGCCATTCAACAGGTACCTACACAGGAGCAAGGGCAAGGATTTTATTCAAGACTCTTTCCTAGTCCCAAGGAAGGACAAAGCATGGAGACCTATTCTGGATCTTTCAATTCTGATAACCTATCTGCAAGTACCAAAATTCAAGATGCTAACACTACAGCAGCTTCTTCCCATGCTGGGCAAGAATGCTTGGCTAGTCACTTTGGACCTCAAGGAGGCATACCTGCTTGTCCCTATCAGACAAAATTGCAGAAGATACCTCCGCTTCATTGCAGGTTCAACGCATTATCAATTCTCTGCACTGCCCTTTGGCTTATCTTCTGCACCCAGAGTATTCACAAAATGCCTGGCACCAGTAATTGCATACTGCAGACAAAGAGGAATTTAGATATACCCATACCTGGATGACTGCCTTATTCAAGCAGAAAGCAGGGACATTCTTTTAAAGCATCTGGCATTTGTCAAACACCTTCTAAGTTGCCTAGGGTACACAGTAAACGAAAATAAATCAAAACTAGTGCCCTCACAAAACATAATATTCCTGGGTGCCAGCTTGAATACAACGGCCCAGATGGCTTATCTCATGCCAGACAAGCAATGACAGCTGACTCAATACTTCAAAATAATGGCAACAAAGACCCAACTCCCTGCAAGAAAAATTCTGCAGGCCATGGGATTCATGGCATCTTGCATACTACTAATACCATTTGCAAAACTGCATATGAGGAAATTACAATGGTACCTGAAAAGTGTATGGACTCAGCACAGCCACAGCTTGGAAACAATGATACCACTCATTCCCTGCCTTCAACAGGAGTTTCTGTGGTGGGCACAGGCATGTCATCTCAACAAGGGTCAGCCTTTCACCGTACCCACAGCCAGGCAAACTATGACAACAGATGCATCGGACTGTGCTTGGGGAGCACACATGGCAGGGCACTGCATTCAGGGCAAATGGACTACAGATCAGAGGCATCTGCTTATCAATCAATAAGAAATGCTAGCAGTACAGAATGCCCTAACAGCTTTCAAGGACCTTCTACACCCAGGACAACTAATAATAAAGACGGACAATACCACAGTCATGTGGTACATAAACAAGCAAGGGGGCACACATTCCTACCCTCTATGCAGGCAAGCAATGACCTTGTGGAACACTGCACTATCTTACCACTGCACTATCTTACCAGGTTCAATTACAAGCACAATTCCTGCCAGGAAAGAAAAACACATTGGCAGACGACCTAAGCAGAAACATCATGGATCCACACGAATGGAAACTAGATCCACAAGTATTTGCAATGATAGCTCAAAGATGGGGATGCCCAGACATAGATCTGTTTGCAAGCCCCCACAACCACCAACTTCAACATTTTGCACAAGGACCTTCCATCCACTAGCTTGGAAAGTGGACGCCCTCTTATTCAGTTGGAAAACATTAACAGTGTATGCCTTCCCTCCACTGCCTCTTCTAGCAAAGGTACTGCTGAAAGTCAGATTAGAGAGGCCACAAATGATACTCGTTGCACCAGACTGGCCATGCCAGCATTGGTATCCAATTTTAAGGAACATGGCCCACGCCCCACCATGGATTTTGCCACAAATTCCTCACCTGCTCACCCAGCGAGACAATCAGATTCTACACAGCCAGCTCAAGACTTTAAACCTGGCTGCATGGCAAATTACCTAAACAACCAGCCAACACCTTTACCCAAAGCGGTTATGGATGTCATTCTGGAGGCCAGGAGGCCCAGCACCAGGAAAGCATATTCAGACAAATGGAAAAGATTTTGTGCCTGGAAACAGGCTAAAGGCCTAAATCCCCTTGATCCAAACATCCCTCAGATTCTACAATATTTAACTGAGATGTTACACAAAGGACTTTCCTTTTCATCTATTAAGATCCACGCCTCAGCAATTTCAGCTCATTACAGCACGGATCCTCCTTTATTCTCACATCCACTCTTAAGACAGTACCTCAGAGGGGCTAAGAACTTAAGACCACCAAGGAGAGCTCCAACACCTACTTGGGATCTCAACTTTGTTCTGGAAAAGCTTACATTGCCGCCCTTTGAACCAGCTTTTTCAGCTGATTTAAAATTTCTTTAATGGAAAACTGCCCTACTATTAGCAATAACCTCAGCTAGAAGAGTCTCAGAGCTACAGGCACTAATGGTAGTGGAACCTTTCCTCATTTTTCATCAAGACAGAGTCTCTCTATGAACTAATCCTTCCTTTATGTCAAAGGTGATATTCAGTGTGTCCCTAAACCAAACCATTCACTTGCCCACCTTCTTCCCAAATCCCCAGAACAAAGGAGAAAGACTCCTGCACTCTTTGGACATTCACAGGCAATTACGTTACTACTTGGATAAAACTAAGGCTTTCAGGAAAAACTGACCAGCTTTTTGTAGCCTATGCTACAGGATCACAAGGAAAAGCTATCTCAAAACGGATTCACTTTATAACCTCGAAATGCTGAAATATCGAATTTCAGTATCTCGAGACTATAAAACCGAATCCACAAAACACCAATAAACAAAAACTGTGAAACCACATAACCGAAAACACCACACACACTACAGTAAACATACAACACAAAACCCACATCACAACATAAAAAAACAACACACATACACAACTCACACACACATAAGCAGGGGGGCAAGCCCCCCTGCACCCCCCACACACACCCTACTTATATATATACTAACTCCGAGATCGCACAAACACAACACAAAAGCTCACTCACACATGCACATTCTCCAATCCCTCACACACACTCTAACTCCCACTCAAAACCCTTGCAAAACACTCACTTACCTGACATAACACCTACATCCAAACACGGCACCGCGCACCAACAAAACACAAACCCGGACATTACGTAGCGCAACTTCATAACTGCGAATTCGACATATTTTCGAGATATGTCAAATTCGCAATTATGAACGTTCGCTATTTGTAACATTCGACTTTATAGCTTCGAGATACTGAAATTCGACATTTCAGTATTTCGATGTTATAAAGTGAACCCCTCAAAATAGACCATTTCTAAATGGATAGGGCATTGCATACGATTCTGCTGCACACATCATGGGAAACCAGTACCTGTTAACATTAGGTCCCACTCCACCAGGGCTACAGCTACATCAGCAGCCTTTCTCAGGGGAGTGCCAACCAAAGATATTCTAGAAGCTGCTACTTGGAGTTCAGTGCACATCTTCACCAAGCACTATCACTTACCTCTATACTCTGAGACTAGAGCTGGTTTTGCCACTGCAGTTCTGCAGGGCTTACTAGCTTCTTCTAACCTTGTTTGACCCCACCTCCCATCCTTAGCTTTGGGATTCAACCCAAGTGTGATGACTGCAGCAGGGTAACACGATGAACATAGTACAGTTTTGTACCTACCATAAATGTAGATGTTCGAGTGTTCACTCTGCTGCAGTCCAGGTTACCCTCCCTCCATCCCCTCTGAACTAGCTGAATTTATCTCTACCACTCTATCCTATGCTACCTCTGTGGTGTATTTGCTTGTGCCTAAAGGTTTTGTTTTATTTTTATATAGCCATATATATATATATATATATATATATATATATATATATATATATATATTTTTTGCCTACCTATTGGGGGGACCTGACACCTGGGGCAAGAAAAACTGAAGAAAATGGTGTCAGATGCCACTTATATACCCCTGGCGCACTGACTTCAGGGAAGAAGCGACAGCAACCAACGCCAGACCAAGACTTTGGAATTCAGGCCGACTGCGGGACCGTCTGACTGCAGGATAACCCAAGTGTGATGACTGCAGCAGGGTGAACACTCGAACATCTACATTTATGGTAGGTACAAAACTGTACTTTACTGAAACATGGTTCAAAGCCATGGAAAGCACTCTGGTAGTGCATGGCTATAATGCCTTTCATACGTTCCTGATACCCACTGAACATGAAAGAGCATAAGATGGAGATGTATCTCTCTACATAAAGGATAAGCAAACCTCAAGGCTGGTCAAATAATATGACATACTGGAGCTACTCCATGTCCAACTAACCATAGGAAAAAGCCCTTACCATATACTTGCTAGCTACAGGTCCCCCACCATGAACCAGGAAACCCATATATCATACCTGAATTACTAGAATCACTCATTATCTGGCTCACTAAGGCTACTACATTTGAACATCTACTGTTATGGTATGTTTACTTGCACAGCTGTACCATTTCTGCCGTAAGCAGTCACCCACTCTTTCAGTGAAAGGTAATACAGATCCATGTTTTTGAATAGTTTTCTGACTACATTTTGCGTCAGTTGAAAATCTTAAAGCAAATAGCTTTAGTAACAATCTTTTCCTGCTTGTTATTAGTATTTAAAATTTTTCATTGTTTTGTTTAATTTTGTACCAATAAGTTCCTTGTGTGGATAGATCCTGCATTTTTGATTTTTCACATCTAATTTAGTCTTAGCTGTCAAGTAACAAGAATAATTTCTTATTTTGATTTTCAGATTCACCTTAATTTGATCCCACTTAGCCAATAAAGTTTGTATGTCCTATCCCACACTAATCAAACGTCCTTTAACAAGTCTTTACACCAGCTGACAAAAGCTTCTTGTTTTAAATAACATGTAGGAAACCATCGGTGTTGTTCATGATGACACTGATTTGAGACCCATATCACTGGATTATATGACTAGTGACATGATAAAGCTCACTGGATATGTCTCTGATACTACTTTGCAGCTTGTCCTGAACAGCATCCTTCTTTCTCTAAGAATGATTTCACAATATAGACAAGCAGTAATCGATTTAACAATTTCCATAGTTATTAGTATCAAATCAGGGGTCCATTTTATCCCAACCTGGAGAGAAATGATTGTCTAACTTTTCTGGTAAGGATGGCCTGTGTCTGTCTCCTCAGAGCTGTCATATAGTGGCAAAAAAATGTCTCCTCTCCCATAGTCCCTTTTTTAGGCATTGTCAGTCTCCTGCATCTGCCAGCCATGCTCTACCAGGTCATAGCAATATAAATGTAGCACTGCTTAATGCTGGAAGCCTCAATAAGAAATTGCCCTCTTTAGAAGTTCTCCTGACCCTGGAAAACATTGACCTCTACATTATCACTAAAGCATGGTTCCAGTGCATGGACAGTACCTACTCCTTACTATGATTCAATACCTACTAATTATTTAGACCTTATTCTAAAGAGTGTCACTGTTACACATGGTATGTCCGTATTCCTCCATAATATCATCATATCAAGACTTACACAGGAAGAAAAAAAAGCAGCGTTAGTAGTACAATAGGTAACACACTTGCCTTTGATGCAGAAGGCCGTGGGCTCTACTCTCACACCACGTAGATGGATTGCAGATATTTCAGTGCTGCCTTTAAGGGGAGATGGGTGTGCTGCACTCCTGGGTGTGTCCTCCTTTGCCCCCGACAACAGTGTTCTCCAGGAAGGGCTGACAGAGATAAACAACTTCTGCCAGAGCCATGGACTAAAACTAAACGCCAAGAAATGCATAGTAGTATCTTTTGGGAAGTTATTCACTCCTGGTATATTTACAACACACCCCAAAGAGTTGACCTACTAGTCAGGGACTTGGGGACGCACACAGACAGTAATCTAGCATTTGGCCATCACATGTCTACAGTAGTAAGGAAATTGTTCAATGTTCTGCAACTTATAAAAAATGGTATGGCACCTAGATCCAAGGAAGTCATTGCTCCACTGTATTTGGCATTCATCAGACATATCATTGAGTACAATGCCCGCCTTTTGTATTTACCTAACCAGGCATATCCAAGAACTGGAATGTCCACAGAGGTTTCTCACGAAAAGAATACAGGACATAAATAACATGTCCTATGCAAACTGCCTCAATGCCCTATCCTGTATTCTGTCTCCTAGAGGCTCTTGAGGGAAGACCTATGCCTGACATACAGGGCATTATCAGACCTCACTCTGATGGACCTCCTCTGTATCTACAAAAGAAACAGCACCATAATTACCCATTCTAAAGACTTAAACCTTGCCTCTGATATAAATAGGAACTGCTGGAGAGAGGTCTGTATCCCAGAGACTACCCCGTCTATGGAACAGGCTCCCCATCCATGTGAGGTGGAGTTTCTCCTTAATTCAATTCAAGTGTAACTTGGACAATTGGTTGGGGAACAGGAAATTCATCCCTGGTTTGCACCTGTGTCTCTAATGGACATAGGCAGCCTGTAAATATTCCACTTCCCAAGCCCCTGCTTACACTTATTAAGGGGACAAGAACTTGTCAGAGATTTGGGATGCATGGTTAGCCTTAAAAAGGCCCTTGTGGATGTTAGTGTAGTAAACACCTATGAACCTAAGACTACTCCACATTGTATCAGGAAGATGTCTTACCATATCCTGTGCAACTACAGATGTCCCTCTAGGACACCTGCAGCCTACAATACAAACTTAAACTAGAGTCTTTCACCATAAAATTGAACAAAACTTACACTGCAGTCATAAAACATTTTGGATTTCATCAGTGCAAACTCTAGAACAGATGATCAGTTCCCTACCAGTGTCTCACGTTTAGTGGTCCTAGTTCTGACAAGTGTCATCCTATTATGCTGTACACCTGTAGTTACACCATCACTGATCAAATATGAGTAACTTTCAGTCATATTTGCCCTGAAGGCTCAACTGAACTTGCCCACAAACGTTAATGCCTTTAGACATTTCTCAAAGTCAAGGGTACTGCAATTAGCTGATGATTTTAAGTAGTTTAGCAGCTCCCTCTCTTAGAGGACCTAGTAGCCAGTACTGTTGTATTTGCAGATAGTTGGTACACACACCTCAGTTCCTGCACTGAAGTTTCACTTCCAATCTGACAGAAATACAGTGCTAGGTTTAGGAGCAAATCCCTGTGGTAAAACCATAGTATAAACAAGATATGTGATAAAAGGAACAAATCCTTATCCTGTGGAATTAACCCAAAAACCCCTGTTCCAAAAACTAAGAGGTTAAACAGAGAACCTAAGCGTAAAATGAAGTATACCAAGGGTAAGTATGAACTGAAAACTGTCACCTGTGTCTTATTTAACTATGGCAAAAACCTTAGAAACAATGCCTGTATTTGCACTGAAGTGATACTTAACAAGAACATCCACAGAGGATGCAACAAACATACTAGCAGATAACTTTTACTCAAACTTATCACCCCTGGCCAACATCATGTCTGTACCCACCCCTTGGATCACCTTAGAGCAAGCTGTAAAGTCTTTCTTAAGGCTAAAAAGATGGCAATATTGTAGTGTACTGGCTCACCAGATGCGCAGTAGCAAACACCACCCAAACCCCACCCAAGCCGGTTGATGTCAACCGGTAATAATGAATATTGATTACATTGTGTTGTAACCTGAATGAATATTCAAGATATGCAGTGTATATTTTAACTTTCTCTATTTTATTAGTATATGACATTTCAAAATGGAATTTCAAATAAAATATACTGAAACTGAAGGTGAGCCAGTACACTAAAATATCACCACTATGTAAAAAGTTTACTGTTGTTTGCTTCACTAAATGCACACGAAAACAAAAATTTTACAGCAGCGAAAACATTAGGATTTAAACGAGGTTACAGAAGTGGTTGCGATAGTAAATTAACCGCCGACTATCTTTGGATAATTACTCACAAATCTGTGGAAATCTTTCTAGCTGAGCCAACTAATTACCCAAAGTTACAGTTACATAAGTACTTAGTAGTTCACTCTATATATATATATATATATATATATATATATATATATATATATATATATATATACACACACACACACACACACACACACACACACACACACACACACACACACACACACACACACACAGTGCCACGGTGGTATGGCAGTAGCATTGCTACCTCACAGCAAGAGGTTCTCCCGTTCGATTCTCGGCTTGGCTTGGGAGTGCCTTCTGTGTGGAGTCTGCATGTCCTCCCCGCGGTTGGGTGGCATTCGAAAGACATGTGTGCGTAAATGGACGTGCCTTCGTTGAAGGTTGGGTTTCGAGCTGGCACCTCGGCGTTTCGTAAAAATCTACTGCCAATCATTAGCGGACCAGAGTTCCGCTGTGGCGACCCCTTACCGGGAAAAAGCCGAAAGACAAACAACAAAACACACACACAGAGAAAGAGCTGCAACATATTTTCGAGGCAGTACTGCGGCCACAGTGGTGCAGCGGTTAGCGTTGCCACCTCACAGTAAGAGGTTCTCCGGTTCAATCCTCAGCTGTGGTGCCTTCTGTGTGGAGTCTGCATGTCCTCCCTGTGGTCGCGTGGGTTTCCTCCGGGTGCTCCGGTTTCCTCCCATGTCCCAAAGACATGCAGTAGGTGGATTGGACACTCTAAATTGGCCATAGGTGTGAGTGTGTGTGTTTGTGCCTTCTGTGGAAGGTTGAATGCCAGGCTGGCAACTCGACACCATAAAAAAACTCCACTGCCAATCATGAGCAGACAGATGATCCACTGTGGTGACCCCTAACTGGGAAAAAGCCGAAAGAAGAAGAAGACTGAATCAAAACTAGTACATTACAAAAGCCAGAATATAATAGAATTGCGTAGTGGTGTGTTTTTAAGGAGTTTTATCCAATCTGCTGTCACAGTAAGCTACAGTAGTATTGCGAGATGCTGTTATAAACTGCTTGCTAATTGCTCTTATAAACTTAAGACAGTTGCTAGAATGACACAGTTTTATATTTGCATGCATTTCTTAATGAAGTGTGTAACTAAAATAAATGTCAATATGTACAGTTGAGAGGTATACAAGAGCTGCTTAAGTACATTCAGTATTCAGAGCAGCTCATCTACATTAATTCTATGCATGATGTCACTGGCTAATATGCATGGCATGTCAGTCATGCCTCATTTTATATTCCACTTCAGTTGTCAAACACGCTGGCCACACCCACTCATGCACGAAACTGAAAGTGAGCCAGTACAACAGCGCCAAAAAGATTAGCTCTGTTTGTCCTGAAAATGCGCTGGCCTACTTCCTTGTAGTATGAAACACTGTGTAATTGAGTTCCTCCTGAATTTGTTGAACCTCTGCCTCAGAAGTGGTTTTATGCTTGAGGTATGGGGAACAGCTGTGTTTGTCCTCCTCCACAAGGGTGGCCCATCCACTGATCCTGGCAACTATAGACCAATGAGCCTTGCCAGCCTTATCTGTAAGGCAATAGGATGCATTGTAATGGAACTCATAGACAAAGATTTTGGCAGCTTACATTCCCTTGACCCAAACCAGTTTGGATTTGTGAAAGGGAGATCCTGCCTGCTAAAAGAATACTTATTTGAAAAACTGACTGAGGCATTAGATGAAGGTATATTGGTAAACACCACTCACTTTACTTGGCGACCCTTTGATACCAGTAACATAATCAAATTAAATGCAAACCATTATGTGACTCTGTGGATGGCAAACTGGTTCTTAAGCAGAACCAAGTAATCTATGATTGTGGCTATACTGTCTTCTAAAATTCTCATCTTTGTGGGGTCCTCCAGGAATCAGTACTAGGGCTGCTGGTGTTTAGTATCTACTGTCCTGATCTCAGTGGTCTTTGGCTGACAAACTTTGCAGATGATTTCAAAGCTGGAGCTGTCATCAATTTCCAGATAATTCCCATATCCCCCTAGTGGGCCTAGCAAGTACAAATGTGGTGTTAGGACCATGGTCTAAATCTAAATGCTAAAAAGTGTAATACTGTGTCCTTTTGAAAACACAAGCACCTGTGCACTTGCCACATATATATATATATATCCCCCCCCAAAAAAAATTGATTTATCAGGGACTTAGACATTTTTGTAGACAGTGCATTCTCCGTTGACCACTGTACATCTGCTGCCATTAGAAAACCATTCTATTTTTTTCCAGATGATTAAAAAGGCATATTTTCTAGGCCCAAGGATGCTACCTTTCCCCTTTGTTAGGCCCATAATAAAGTATAATGATCCTTTCAGCATGTATCTTTCCCAAAATATCATCCATCTTGGAAAAGATGTTCCATGAGCTTTACAGAACACACTAAAGTTCTGCCTTTCTCCTTTCCACCTTGTACAGACTCACAAGGCCATCAATGACCCAGTATTGTGTGACCCTCTATGTGTTCGCAAAACCTGTAACACCATGAACACCCACACAAAAGGCCTAAACTTACACCACAAGATAAAGAGAACCTGCTGCAGTGATACCGGCATCTTTCAACAAATGCATCTCCTTTGGAACAGACTTCTCCTTTATAGAAAGTAAGATAGCTATCTTCATATACAGCTTACACATGTGGACGGTGACTATAAACCTACTCCGCATATAGTCCTCCAATCGCTTATGGAAAAGAGTAGCAGGCAGTGAGATTTGCAGTTCCAAGGCTGCAGATAATATACCTGATCAACTACCTAGTAAAAACCCATGAACCTATTTCATGCCTTAATGTGTAAGGACTCTTACTTGTTCTTTCACAAGAATTGGTTATCACTTGAAATGAGACCCTGCTTCATCTCCGTGGTTATCTCTGAAATTTTCTTTTAACCTGTCCATTCAGTTTCCTTGGATTTATGCAGAGGCTTAGAACAGGCCAGAACACATTTTCCACATTCTGGGCATTCATCATTATTTACCATTTTACCTCCACATGATTTGTGAGCAAAGGAACAATATCCATCTGCTTTGCAGTTGCCAAGAATGGAGGTCCATTTGTCAAACAGGCATTCAAGGACCTAGCACGCATCTTAGAGTTCCATGATCAAAAACACAACAGAACATGTTTCTGTATCTTTCAAAGGGTGCTGTAGCAGGAAGTTTTATCCTCTGGTACCTTTTAGGGGGATGTCCATATTTGGTATCTGTCCATGACCAACTTTCTGGTCCCTTCTTAATGAATTATCACATCCAAATTTATGAGCTCACAGCTCAAAGGTCATTGAAACTAGCTTTAGAAGTTTTTTTTTCTTTTTAAAAACAATTCTGCCATGTGTATAGTGTAGGTTTCATAGGTGTATACTAGGGCCCTAGTGTGGGCCCTAAGTGTGGGAAGAAATAGCCAGGGGGATTGTTATGGCTAGGCTTGTATAGGCCCTAGGGCCAATAGCATATTACCAACCTATGAAACTATAAATAGTGTGGGAAGAAATAGCTAGGAGAATTTTTATGGCTAGGCTTGTATAGGCCCAAGGGCGGATAACCTAGTACCAACCTGTGAACCTTATAAGCCTAGCTGTGCAACCCAAGTGTGACATACAAATTTGATTTATTTGGGGGATGATTTACTGACTGCTTGTGTCCATCAGAGGCATAGTTGCCTGACCAGGAGTGAATTTCTAATTACCTATCCATTGGCCCACGTTGTGTTTAAATAGTGATAGGGTGGACGTCTGTGTCAAATAGATGGGGAGCCTGTTCCAGAGAATATAAGTTCTTTGACAGACAAATCTCTCTCTCTCTCCAACATGTCCTGTTTAGGCCACAAGCAAAAATGTTTTTGTGGATGTGCAAGAGATTCATGAAAAACAGTAGGTTGTGCCCACTACAGCCCCCTAATTCTAACAAGCAATCTCCAGAGTGTATAATATAGGGAAAATGGGAGAAAAACAACTTTAAAAACTCAAAGTTTGGGTGAGGTGTGTCCATAGTAAGTCCAGGCATGATGTTCATTAGGTTTCCCTGTTCATCTGTGCTTGCTTTTACTAAGCATTAAACATTGCTTTCTGGGCTTCAACTGCAAGAGTAGAGGATTCATATGAAGGGCAGACTTTCATTACATTTTGTCCGAAATCCATTTTTTATGCCTGCACCTTCCACCGTAATGTTTTTTGGAAAGGTGGTTTACATCCATAAACTCCTTTTCATCAAAACTCAGTCAGTAAAGCTTGTTCATGCAAATGGAAAGTCAGCATTTTTTCGTGTGGGGAGCAACCTCTAATACCCACCTAGGCATAGGTTTTTGTCTCTTGCATCCCTAAACTGATATGGAATCAGGGCTGAGGTTATGCACTCTCAGGGCAAGTTAGGGAAACTCACTGATTCAGGTAAATGGGTTTGACTGTCCAAATTTCACTGGAAAAATACGAGTCACTGATGTAAATGGAGAACCTTTTGGGGATACTACTTGAAATCATGTTGAAGTGTTTCATCTACTGTAAAGGGCCCTTCAGAATAAAGTGTAGCAGATATGTGTATATTCCCCATATGAGATGATCTTCCAGTAGCTTCTCTGGAATGAGTAGTTTAGTAGTTTATTCTAACCCTGTAGTCCTTGTTAAGAAGGTCCATGTTCTTATTTTATCATCTGTCATAAGTAAACCACTAAGACAGTACAAGCAGAATACATCAAAACTTTTATCTGAATAGATTAGCAGCACATCTAAACTATGCAAGCAACAAGTTTAGACTAACACAAACACTATAGCAGAACTACAGACAGTAAATACATGGATAAAGGTATTCTGAAACATTCCTTCCAATTATAGTTTACATCCTAATTTGACAGTAGAAATATGCAGTTATTATTCAGAAACTGCTGGTAAGCATACTTCTCAAATACTTTGCACTTTCTCACGATTTCATCTATGTAGTCACAAACAAGGTTGTATTCAGTACAAAATTTGTAAAATAAGGCCAACGTGTAATAATATTTCTGTTTTCTAACTGCCTCACTCAGACCCTCAACATTCTGTTGTTTCATAAGAAAGCAGTACTATGAGTCTTATCGAGCCTGCAGCATACAGTTGTTAAAAACATGCTTCTCGTCTGAAATACAGAAATACATTTTGTCAGTTGGAATGTCTGAAATACTGTTACTAGACGAAATCCATTCTGAAACTTAATATTTGTTCATATTTCAGTATTTAATTTCAATGTTAATTTAATTCTAGCTATAACTTTTACTTCCAGTGAAGCAAATTTATAGATCTGATGTTGTCAATTTTCATTCTGTCCTCAACTTATGGGTTCAGATCTGACTTGACTGTTGCTAAAACTCGTGGCAACCAGAAACTCTTAAGCTTCTCCCTTACCCACAATTTATTTATATTTTGTATTTATTTATTCATTTATTTAACATTTGTTAACCAGGAAAGTCCGACTTGGAATGGAGGCAATTTTCATTGGAGGCCCGGGGAGAAATGCTCCAGATGTATGTCTTTCTAATTTATTTATTTATTTATTTGCAGTTGGTTTACCAGGATAGTCCATTGAGCCAAAATGAACCCGTTTTCAATGAAGTCCTGGGGAGAAAAGCTCCAAAAACAAACAAACTAGGTACATACAATAGATTACTAATGATAATTATACAAATGTAAAAGATACAAGCATTTAATTTCAAAAGTTCTCCTGCCGTCAGGCGGGTCCTCGGTCGGCCGAATTCCAAAGTCTTGGTCTGGCGTCAGTTGTTGTCGCCTTCTTCCCTGACGTCAGTGCGACAGGGGTATATAAGACACGGCCGACGCCATTTTCTTCAGTCTTTCTTGTCCCAGATGTCAGGTGCCCCCAGAAGGAAGGCAATACATAATTTATATATCTATGTATAGTCATGCAATGCAATGTAATCAAAATTCAGTAGTTGCAAGCAAATACACCATAGAAGGATAACCCAAACAGGTTGTTTGTGGAGGAGTTAGCCACTAGGCCTGTACCAAGAGGGGAAGGAGGGAGGGGAAACCTGGACTGCACCTGTATTAGCACTCGAACATCTACATTTATGGTAGGTACAAAACTGTACTATGTTCATCGTGCATACAGCTGCAGTCATTACAGATGGGTAGAATCCCAAAGCTACGCACAGGGTGGTGGGCACTAGGTGGAATTAGGAGGAGCTAAAATGCCCTGCAACACAGCAGTGGCAAAGCCTGCTCTTGTTTTGGAGTATAAAGGTAGGTGGTAGTGTTTAGTGAAGGTATGCACCGAACTCCAAGTGGCTGCCTCCAAAATATCTTTGGTAGGAACTCCTCTGAGGAAGGCTGTAGAGGTAGCTGTGGCCCTAGTGGAGTGGGATTGGATGCCTGTAGGCACAGATTTACCATGAAAGGAGTAACAAAAACGTATGCAGTGGCCTATCCATTTTGAAATTGGCTTCCCTTGAGCTCCTACAGCATAGGACACAAAGAGTTGTTCTGATTTCCTGAACGGCTTTGTTCTGTCCAAATAGTAACGCAGCTGTCTATGGATGTCTAAGGAATGAAGCAGCCTTTCCCCTTTGTTTTGAGGATTGGGGTAAAAGGTAGGTAAGTGTATGGTCTGATTTAAAGCTACCCTGGATACTACCTTAGGCATAAATGACGGGTTGGTTCGTAGGGAAACCCTGTCCTGATGGAAGATGAGAAAGGGCTGCACAGCCATGAGGGCTTGTAATTCCGAGACCCTACGAGCTGAGGTAATAGCCAGAAGGAAAGCTGTTTTCCAGGACAAATATTGCAAATCTGTTGAGGCAGCTGGTTCAAAGGGAGGCAATGTTAATTTTTCCAGTATGTAATTAAGGTCCCAGGCTGGGATTGGTTGTTTCCTTGGAGGTCTTATATTCTTAGCCCCTCTGAGGAACTGTCTTAAGAGTGGGTGAGAGAATAAAGGTGGATCAGTGTTGTATTCTGCAGAAATGGCTGAGGCATGGATTTTAATGGAGGAGAATGACAGTCCACTGTTCAGCAGTTCAGTTAGGTACTGTAATATCTGAGGCAAATTCAGTTTTCTAGGATCCTGATCCTTTTTCTCATTCCAAGCGCAAAACCGTTTCCATTTTGCGGAGTAAGCTTTTCTAGTAGATGGCCTTCTGGCTTCCAAAATGACATCCTGTACCTCCTTGGAGAGAAGGGTCTGTTGTGGTGTTAAGGAATTTTCCATGCAGCCAGATTGAGTGTTTTCAGCTGACTGTGAAGAGTTTTGTAGCTGTGCTGAGTCAGAAGAGGAGGCATTAGAGGTAAGGTCCAGGGAGGAGAATGTGTTAGGCTCCTCAGGAGTGGATACCAGTGTTGTCTTGGCCAGTCTGGAGCAATCAGTATCAGTCTTTTTTACCGCGCGGTGCCCGAAGCAGAAGCAGTTCGCAAGTGCCAGTCGGCCAGCTCCTGAAATTATGAAAATTTGGAAACCGAAGTCTTCTTTAAAGCTAAGTACCCCGTTGGGGAAACTTTTCTTGCCTCAGACCGATGTCAGACAAAGTTAACAATTGTATTTCTTGTGGGAAGCAAATACCGCATAAGGATTTCCATTCCCTCTGTATTCCTTGTTTAGGCCCAGACCACAACGTCTCGGGCTGTCGCTTTTGTGCTACCTTTAATAAACGCACTATTAAGCGTCGGGTGGAGTTCGCCCAGCACTTTTTTGGTAAAACTTTTAACTATAAAATGTCATTGGAGACTCCGACTACCGTTTTGTCCAAAAAACGCAAGGACAAAGACCGACACGCGAGGCCCGCGGTCCCCACCGACACCACGCCAAGACCGGCTACACATGGTCCGGTTCTCAGTGAGGCACCTACGCAGCCCCTGACTACCGACGACGCTTCTCTGGCAGTGTCCTCTGTACCCGAGACCGCAGGTTTCTCGGCCCACACCCTGACTACAGCTACCGAAGCCACTGTGAGTGTTGAACCTCTTAATGTGGACAGATCTACTTCCACCCATGGTGTCTTCAGACCTTCTTCTTCCTTTTCCATCAAGGCCTTTACTAAGTCTAAATCAACCATGCACTCCCAGAGGCCTGTTGCACAGGGCCCATCTACAGGCCCCATGCCTAAAAAGCAGATGCTCAAAATGGCTGAGGATTTAATTACTCTTATCAGGGGTTCCCAACCCCCACCGGACAAGAGACCCAGAGTGGAGGAAGAATCTCCCTCTTCTGACCAGGGCTCCATTATTTCAGAACATTCTAATGAAGAGGAGCATTCGTACTCCCCTTTTGAAGATTCTGATGCAGAACAGTCCATTCCTTCTGTATCCCCCCCAGAGGATTTCTCATTCGGGGAAACCTTGCATACCTTGAGGGAACACTTCCATTGGGAAGGTCAGGATTTTTCAGATTCAAAGAAAAGGCTTAGGGAATTTCTTCTACTACCTCAGCACAGGCCTCTGGCGATACCTCCTGTCTTGGACATACTTGATGATGTTTATTCAGAGGCTTGCCTTAATCCGGATTCACTGCCTCCAGCCCCAGTCAAGCCTGATAGGTACTACAGAGTTCCTAACTCACACCAATTTCTTTACAAAAGCCATAATGCTGACCCAGAAACCATTTCTCAGGGTCCCAAGGGAATGAAGGCCTCTACTGCTAAGAATCCATTACCTTCCGAAAGGGAGTCTAGATCCTTAGGTGGGAAAAAAAGGTATATACCTCGGCCACTCTAGCCATGAGGGCCTTAAATTGTCAGTTCCATATGCTTAAATATCAGCAGTTTCTGTTATCACAATTAAAGAATAAAATGTCACAACCTGAACAACCAGATCTGAAGGAGCACTATGGGAGGAAACCCACACAAACGCAGGGAGGACATGCAGGCTCCACACAGAAGGCACCACAGCCAAGAATTGAACCAGAGAACCTCTTGCTGTGAGGTGACAACACTACTGCTGCACGCTACCACTGAGCCATCCATGATGCACCAAACCCAAGTACCTCGGATCTCATTTGCTGCTCTTTGTGAAAGATGTGGTGACCATTACTCTCGAGAAGGTGAACCTTTATTTATTTTTTTTAATTTACCTCCTTTATTGCAAAATATTTCATATTTCCATACCGGATCGGTCGAGGCCCGGGTTAACAACGGCCGCCACCAGTACTGTTAGCCAACAGGGTGCTGGCGGAAATTGGGCTACTGTTGGCCGAAGAAGAGGAGGGGGAAGGCATGCCCGAAGGCAGGAAGAGAGGAGGAAGGTTAGGAGTGTATTAGTGAGGGTAGGAACTTTGAATGTTGACAGTATGACTGGTATAGGGAAAGAGCTAGCTGATATGATGGAGAGAAGGAAGGTTGATATATTGTGCGTGCAAGAGACCAGATGGAAGAGAAGTAAGGCCAGGTGTATAGGAGGCGGGTTCAGATTGTTTTATCATAGTGTGGATGGCAGGAGAAATGGGGTAGATGTTATCCTAAAGGAACAGTATGCCAAGAGTGTTTTGGAGGTGAAGAGAGTGTCTGATAGAGTGATGTTTATGAAGCTTGAAATTGATGGTGTAATGATGAATGTTGTTAGTGCATATGCACCACAAGTTGGGTGTGCTATGGATGAGAAGGAAACATTTTGGAGTGAGTTGGCTGAAGTGGTGGTGAGTGTACCCAAGGGTGAGAGACTAGTGATTGGAGAGGACCTCAGTGGGCATGTTGGTGAAGTGAACAGAGGGATGAGGAAGTGATGGGTAGATATGTTGTTAAGGAGAGGAATGCAGAAGGTCAGATGATTGTGAATTTTGCGAAAAGGATGGACATGGCTGTGGTGAATATGTATTTTAAGAAGAGGGAGGAGCATAGGGTGACATACAAGAGTGGAGGAAGATGCACTCAGGTGGATTATATCCTATGTAGGAGGGTCAGTCTGAAGGAGATTGGAGACTGTAAAGTGGTGACGGGGAAAGTGTAGTTAAGCAGCATAGAATGGTGGTCTGTAGGATGACGTTGGTCATCAAAAAGAGTAGGAGAAGTGTGAAAGCAGTGCCAAGGATTAAATGGTGGAAGTTAAAAAAGGGTGATTGTGAGGTGTTGTTCACGGAAGAGTTAAGACAGGCACTGGGAGGCAGTGAAGAGTTACCGAATAGCTGGGAAACTACAGCAGAGCTAGTAAGGGAGACTGCTAGAAAGGTGCTTGGTATGACATCTGGACAGAGGAAGGAGGACAAGGAGATCTGGTGGTGGAATGAGGAAGTACAGGAGAGTATTCAGAGGAAGAGGCTGGCGAAAAAGAAGTGGGATTGTCAAAGAGATGAAGAAAGTAGACAGGAGTATAAGGAGATGAGACGCATGGCAAAGAGAGAGTGGTGAAGGCTAAGGGTAAGGCATATGGAGAGTTGTATGAGAGATTGGACACTAAAGAGGGAGAAAAGGACCTGTACCGATTGGCTAGACAGAGGGACAGAGCTGGGAAAGATGTGCAGCAGGTAAGGGTGATAAAGGATAGTGAGGGAAATGTACTCACAAGTGAAGAGAGTGTGTTGAGTAGATGGAAAGAGTATTTTGAGAGGCTGATGAATGAAGAGAATGAGTGAGAGAGAAGGTTGGATGATGTGGGGATAGTGAATCAGGAAGTGAAACAGATTAGCAAGGAGGAAGTAAGGTCAGCTATGAAGAGGATGAAGAATGGAAAGGCTGTTGGCCCAGATGACATACCAGTGGAAGCATGGAGGTGCTTAGGTGAAATGGCAATGGAATTTTTAACCAGATTGTTTAATGAAATTTTGGAAAGTCAGAGGATGCCTGAGGAGTGGAGAAAAAGTGTTTTGGTACTTATCTTTAAGAATAAGGGTGATGTGCAGAGTTGAAGTAACTACAGAGGGATAAAATTGATCAGTCACAGCTTGAAGTTATGGGAAAGAGTAGTGGAAGCTAGGTTAGAAAGGGAAGTGATGATTAGTGATCAGCAGTATGGTGTCATGCCAGGAAAGAGCACTACAGATGCAATATTTGCTCTGAGAGTGTTGTTGTAGAAATACAGAGAAGGTCAGAAGGAGTTGCATTGTGTCTTTGTGGACTCAGAGAAAGCATATGACAGGGTGCCTAGAGAGGAGTTGTGGTATTGTATGAGGAAGTTGGGAGTGGCAGAGAAGCATGTAAGAGTGGTACAGGATATGTACGAGGGTAGTGTGACATTGGTGAGGACTGTTGTGGGAGTGACAGATATGTTTAAGGTGGAGGTGGGATTACATCACGGATCAGCTCTGAGCCCTTTCTTATTTGCAGTAGTACAGGAGGCCCCGTGGTCTATGATGTTTGCAGATGACATTGTGATATGTAGTGAGAGTGGGGACCAGGTTGAGGAGACCCTGGAGAGGTGGAGATATGCTTTAGAGAGGAGAGGAATGAAGGTCAGCAGGGCTAAAACTGAATATATGTGTGTAAATGTGAGGGAGGGTAGAGGAATGGTGAGGATGCAGGGAGTAGAATTGGTAAAGGTGGATGAGTTTAAGTACTTGGGATCAACACTTCAGAGTAATCGTGAGTGTGGAAGAGAGGTGAAGAAGAGAGTACAGGCAGGGTGGAATGGGTGGAGAAGAGTGTTAGGAGTGATTTGTGACATACGGGTACCAGTAAGAGTGAAAGGGAAGGTCTACAAGAGGGTAGTGAGACCAGCTATGTTATATGGGTTGGAGACGGTGGCATTGACAAAAAGGCAGGAGCCAGAGCTGGATATGGCAGAGTTAAAGATGTTAAGATTTGCACTGGGTGTGACTAGGATGGACAGGATTGGGAATCATTATATTAGAGAGTCAGCTCAGGTTAGACAGTTTGGAGACAAAGCAAGAGAGGCGAGATTGCGTTGGTTTGGACATGTGCTGAGGAGGGATGCTGGGTATATTGGGAAAAGGATGCTAAGGATGGAGCTGCCAGGTAAGAGGAAAAGAGGAAGGCCTAAGATAAGGTTTATGGATGTGGTGAGAGAGGACATGCAGGCGGTTGGTGTGAAAAAGCATGATGCAGAGGACAAGAAGAAATGGAAACAGAAGATCCGCTGTGGTGACCCCTAATGGGAACAGCCGAAAGAAGATGATGATGATCTTTATTGCAAAAAACCTCCAAATTGTTAGATTTCTTTAATTCCCTTACCTTCCGCTTCACAGATCTTCCCTGATTAAAATATCGTTTGTCCATTTTCTTCCTCTTGTACATTTCTGTACCGCGAATACTATTGTTGGTATTCTTTCCTTTTTTCTACACTCTATGTAGCTCTTTATTACCATTGTTGGTAATTTTTGTTTCTCTCTCTTATTTAGTTAAAAAAAAAGTCCATTACTTTTACTTTGCTTAATATCTGGTATTTTCCTGCTAATTGTTCAAATATGGCAGAGAAAGAGAGGCCCAGCTGGGTTTAAGAAATCTTTTAAGTGTGGGCACAAGATTCCATTTTCCAGTGCCCACATATTGTGTGTGTACTGCTTAGGACCACTTCATCTACAAGAGGACTGCTACATTTGTCATGCTTTTAACCTTAGAGTCCTGGTTTTAAATGCAACAATAAGCTGATTTTGAAAGGGTTACTACCTTCTTTTGGAGAGGTGTTATCTGGATCTATGTCCCCTGAGAAATCAAAAAAGCCTAAATCTTCTTCTCTGAGCCTTTTTTTATCCTTTTCAAATGCTTTGGAGTAGTCAAAGAAAAGATCTCCTTCGGATTCTACAAGAAAAAGTCTAAACTGTCAGAGTCAACCTCAACATCGGATCCGAAACGAAAGAAGAAAGATTTGTCAGATCCAACTTCTTTGGATCTGATGCAAAAATCATCTGATTCAGCCTCCAGTATCTCTTACCTCTGAGGACCACATACTATCCTTCAGTGGACTTAGTTCTCTCCAGGGTTCCTTCCCTGTTTTTGGAGAGACCTAGTCCCCTTTGGTAATTTCTACTTGCTCTTCCAAAAGTGTAAAGGAAGAAGATGTGGAAAGATTGGTGAGAAGAATTATCTCAGCACAGAGTCTCGCAAGTGTTTATTTGGCTCCTACCATTTTGGTTCAGGAGGCCCAATTTTCCACCATACCCTCCATACCAGTTCCTCTTCTGACTCCTTCTACGGTCTCAGAGTTCTGGGATCTGAGCCACCTGACTCCTTCTGCCTCAGATCCGAGGATGCTCTTATCCTCGGATCCGAGGTTTGCTCTGAGTACTTTGGTTCAGTTGGATTTAGAGAGTTCTCAGAGCCGAGGCTGCCTGTCAGATCCAAGGTGTTGGAGCTGACTCTGAAGTTACCAATGCTATCCCTGCACCTCAAGGCCTCGGCAGATGTTAGTTTGGCTCTGGTTTCTGCCCTGGGGGGATTGTCCTTGGAGCAGGGAGGGACTTTGGACCAAAAGCTTGCCTTTTCAAATCCAGGATCCTATCCCTCTCTGGGGGGGGGGGTCTGCCTTTGAGGCCATGGAGAGGGAATTGTCTGCCTCAAAAAACACAGATGGTTCCTACCCCCTCGGATCCTCAATCTGCAGCCTTGATGTCTCTGTGTTTAGAGTCTTACCCTTCTTTACTGAGGGACAGTTGGTACCAACACCCCAAGCTTTCCAACGAGGTGTCCCGACTTCTTCTGATACCTCCCCAGAGCATCTCACTGAGGAGGTCAAGAAGAAAAAGAAGACATGCAAGGGGAAGCACTTGGACTCCCTAGAGGAGTCTGTCACAGGCGATGCAGACTTTGATGACATTGAATGGTCCCCACAGTCACCTCCTGAAGATGTCTCATCTGGAGACATCCTTCAAATCCTAAAACACAGAGGTGGTTGGAACCCTTTGTTTGAAGAGTCTGTATTCCTGGAGGCCTTCGGTACTGACCCATGTACCTTCTGGGTGACTCTGCCCACCAAATAAGCTCATTGAGTTGATCTCACGGTGGGCATGGAAGAATCCTGATACCATTGAATCAATACCTCGGAGACCTGATAAAGTTATGGCAGCACTGGAGGACAAGTAGCTTTGGGTAAAAGGGGTGCCTGTTGATGCCATGGTCATGGCAGCAGCCACTAAGAAGGAACTTACTGGGGAGGATTCCACTGTTTATTTCCCCAACAAGGAGTCTTGGGCAAAGGACAGGTTTGGGAAGCATGTCTATGCTTCAGCGACCTTCGCCTTGAGGTCACTGAACTATCTGGCACATTTCACCAGGTTACAGCGAGACCTGATTAAGGAACTTTCTGACACCCTGTCAGGATCCATTTCTAAAGAAGTGCAAGCATCTGTAACTTTGCAATTAATTTCCAGTTCTTCCATGAGGCTCATTTTGAATGTAGCCAATGGAACCTCAAAGCCAGCAGATTCAGGTGCTTCCATAAGGAAGCATACCTGGATGCGCTTATGTGACTTTTGCGGAGCCCTTCAAGTCTTCATTTGCCAGTGCTCCTTTTGACAGCACATCTTTATTTGATCCCAAGGTAAAAGATACATTATTCAGGTATGAAAAGGACAGAAAGACCCTGTCTGCCATGGGTGTATTTTTTTCCACCCCTCAAAGATCCTTTTCCAGGAATCAATGAGGTAGTGGAAAAATATGCTTCAAAACATCCAAAGGACCTTTCCAGGACACACATGGAAGTACTACCCCCAGGGGTAGAGGGGTGAACTCCAATGGTAGATTCTACCCCCACAGCAGAGGTGGCCCTCAAAACCAAGGGTCCAAAGATTCTTTCTTTGGCAGACCCTTCCAATGTTCCTAAAGGGAAGTCCAGTTGCTCTCATCTGAAGGCAGTTGGGGGTTGACTATCCCTGCACCAGAGAGCCTGGCTAGAAATAACAACAGATACATGGGTGCAGAGGTTCATTTCCAGAGGTTACATGTGAGTAATACCATTTTCCCTTCCTTCTGCAACTTCAAGAAAAATCCACGATCTTCCACCCAGTCAGAGTGAGTAAGCAGCAATTCAGGTACAAAGGCCAAAAAAAAGAGTCATCCAAGAGGTCCCACCAGACCAGATAGACTCTGGAACGTACTGGAGATTCTTTGTAGTGCCAAAGAAAATGGGACTGGAGACCAGTTCTGGATCTCAGCAACTTAAACAAATCAGTTTGACGCCCCAAGTTCTGAATGGTCACAGTTCTGGCCATTCTCCACTTTTTGGGCAAGGACAACTGGATGTGCTTGATAGACCTTCAGAATATGTACTATCACATAAAGATGAACAGATGACTCAAAAGGTACTTACACTTCCTGCTGGGAGCCAGTCATTACAAGTTCAGAGGTCTGCCCTTTGGTCTCACCGCAGCCCCCAAGGTGTTTAGTAAGTGCATGGCAGGAGTTGCAGCTCACTTGAGACTGCAGGAATTCCGGGTGTTTCCATATCTATATGACTGGCTTATATCCACCCCAACCAGGCATCAACTGTTAAAGGTAAAAAAGGCCAGGTTCTCCAGACAAGTTCTCTTCTGGGGATAACCATAAACTACAAAAAATCTCAACTATAGCCAACTCAAGGTTTAGAATTCATAGGGGCACTTCTCAGCACAAAATCAACCATAGCTTCAGTACCTCCCTCAAGAGTTCAGACAATGAGATCACAGGTCAGAAAAATAATCTGCAGAACCACGGTCTCAGCCAGTTTGGTTCTTCAAGCTCTGGGTTCAGTGGCAGCAGCTATAACTGTTTTACCATTAGCCAGATTTTACATTAGGATTTTACGGTGGATGCTAGCAACATAATGGTTAATATCCCACCAACCCATGTCAACTCCAATTCGAATCACTGACACATGCAAGAGAGATCTCAGTTGGTGGGTTATTTCGGATCATTTTCTACAAGGCCATTCATTCCTCCTCAGCCCAAGGCCGTAGTGACCATGGGCGCTTCCCACTTGTGATGGGGGGACATTATCTGGGGAAAACAGTCCAAGGCACTTGGTTCTCCGAAGATGCTAACTTGCATATCAATGTCCAGAGATGAGAGCAGTGCTTTAAGTGTTGCATGCCCTTCAAGATACTCTCCCCTTGGGGACAATTGCAATTCAAATGGACAATATGTCAGTAGTTTGGTACAGCAGAAACAAGGCGGTGCCAGATCTTATCCCCTTATGTTGAGAAGCGCTCAGGGTATGGCAGTGGGTGATGTCATCAAACCGTTTTCTTATAGCAACGCACATTCTCAAGTCCATCGTAATAACAGACAAGCTGAGCAGGTGCATTCTTCTACTTCACGAGTGGTGTTTCAGCAAGAACATAATGGAAATGATTTTCCACTAGTGGGGCCAGCCTTGCTGTGATCTTTTTGCATCTCCCCTAAACAACAAATGCAGCAGCTACTTTGCATAAATCCCCCCAACTGGGAGAATCACTGAGAGATGCTCTACTTCACAATTAGCTTTCCGGATTACTTTACACTTACCCACCAGTTCTACTATTTCTGAAATTCCTTCAGAAAACTGCCATGTTGAAGAGGAATGTCATCCTCATGGCACCTTACTGGCCTTGACAGATTTGGTTCCCCTTCCTTTGGCCTCGTTTACTTCTCGAACCTTGAATTCTGGATCCAACTTCAGACTTCCTGTCACCCAACAGGCATGAAACATCCAGTTATACCAAGCCTCAGGCTGATCATCTGGCTTCTCCAATTCCATTAATAGCCAGACAACCTATGCAGTTTCTCCTGTCTGACACATACTTTTATCTACCCATAAACCTTGTACACATAAACTCTACTTCAGTAAATGGAGAAAGTTTGTTTACTGGGCACATCAGTATAATGTTGATCCTTTTTCAGATCCTGTACATAACATCCTTGAATTTTTGGCCCTGCTTTTTAAAGAAGGAGGTAGTTCCACTACAGTTAAGGTCCAGTTAGAAGCAGTATTGAATTTTCACATTGGATTTGAAGGCTCTTGTTTTGCCTCTCATAAGCTTTGCAAAGCCTTTTTACGAGGTACTCTTCTCTTAAGGTCTCCTCTTTAACATCCTCCTCCACCTTGAGATCTAAATCTGGTATTGCAAGCACTTATCTCTTCCCCCTTTGAAGCAGCAGCTAGGTGTGACCTTAAATATCTTTCTTGGAAAACAATATTTCTAGTAGCCATTACTTCTGCCAGACAAATTTCAGAGATTCAAGCCTTGTCTTCAAAACCACCATTCTTGATCTTTCACAAGGATAGAATTACATTACGAACCAATGCATCCTTTCTCCCTAAGGTGGTGTCAGACTCTAATATCAATCAAACCATTAATTTGCCAGTATTCTTTCCTAAATTGGATATTGCCTTATCAAAACCATTACTAGCTCATTCAACTAGATCCATGGCAACTTCTAATTTTTCCAGTGTAGAGCATCCATGGATGATACATGTTCTGCAACAACTTAGGCTACTCCCCATGCCTTTGTTACTCATTACAAATTGGATATGGTCTCCAGAAGTAGGGCATCATTTGGCTCAGTGGTGCTCAGGAATATCCTTCCTTGAGTCCACCTGAGATTTTAGGTAGCTGGGGACTTTGTCCCATAAGTTGAGGACAGAATGAAAATTGACAACATCGGATAAAGAAGTTATGTCCTCACCTTAATGTTCCATCTGTGTTGTCCATTTACATTCTTCCTCAACTCCCCACCCTTCAACCTCCATCTTTTAAAAACTAATGGAAGAGTGAGTGGTTAGGGAAGTCATTTCCCTGATACTGAGCTCCACATATAGTCTCTTCACTGTATGACTGCTAATGTTTCTTTCTGCTAAAGTCAGCAAATAAGATCTGAGATACTTGGGGTTGATGCACTGCAGGTGAGAGAGAAGCTTGAGAGTTTTCTGGTTGCCACGAACGTTAGCAATGGCCGAGTCAGATCTGAGGGATCTGGTCCAAACTCAAAAGTTGAGGAAGAATGAAAATGGACAACACAGATGGAACGTTATGGTGAGTATATAACTTCTTTTTTTACCTTGTTTTAAATGCCCCCTTTTTTTGAAGGAGCCTTATGCAAGCACAGGACAAGAACAGGTTGCCTTTGGAGTACACACTTCTTTAACCATGAAAGGGTTGGTGTTCATTCATAAAAGGGAGCTTTCTGCTCTGATCATTTTGCCTTGACTTTTAGATCAGTCAAGTGAGAACACAGGATTTATTCAGTTGTTTTACCTACAGTACTTGGCTGTCTTGATGACTGATGACTGAATATGCTCACATGTCTGGCATTGGAGTAGTGCAGCCATAATGAGAGTTATTTGCAACCAGTTTGGTGAACTGCTTTTTTGATGGCTCAGCAACAATTTAATAAAAAAAGGTATAATGAGGTCATCAAGTCAAAAAATTCATATTAACCTCTCACCTAATTATTATTTCTGTTCCATATTTGTATTTCTTTTTTTTGCCACACTCCACCCGAACCCCCCAAACTGCCTCCTAACCATTAGTTTTCACTCGGCCAAATGGCCCAGTCATTCCTGTTGCACAAGGGCTGAGACCCAACTTATGGAGTCCATCATTTATTTTCCATAGTTTTAGCCCTAAAACCACCGCAAGTACCTAGTAATGAGCTTCAGGGTTTGGAGTAGAGTGGGCATCAGTTAGGGAATGTCACTGACTTCACTTACTCAAGTGAAGTAACCCTTCAAGTCTGCCCTGCCGTCTTAGGAACCATCACTCCCATATTGCCTCCGGTCTCTACCACTGGCTCTACTTGGGGCCTATGCACCCCAGGCACACAACCCCACTGTCTACCTCAAAGGAAAGATACGATGCTTATGCTGTGGCAATACTCCCTTCCTCCTGCCTGTTCCAGCAGGCTCCTGAGACACCGAACAACTCAGGCTGCCTGGATTGTAGTCAGGGTTTTATCTTTTTTTATACAGGTGAAGCCGGCCAATCACTTATCTGCATATTTTGTTGCAAACCTTAATGAGTTCCTGTTTTAACTTTTGCAGCTCATTCTCATGTCCTAACAGAGGTGACCTCTTGACCTCTGCAGGCATTTGCTAGCACAGCTAATTGCGGCCCTGTTAGTTGTTTCCATTTAAATGCTAAATACTGGCTTGAGACTAATAGAAATACCATAAGGAAAAGTTAAAAAGAGAGAGCTCAAGAGGCCATGAAGCTATTCAGAGGCAAATGGATGTGAGCTGCACTATCCATCCAGAGAATTCAACTCTGCAGTCACATCGGATGCCTAGGATGGGGGTCCCCCTCCCTCTGCAATCCAGACACCATTAGTCATATTTCCTCCAAAGCAGTGCTCCGCAGCCAAATACAGGTTGGTGAGAAGGCCAGCTGGAAGGTGGCTTCCCTCCATGAATGGGGGTATTAAGCCTCTGGCAGCAGCCCTCCCCATGCCCCATGGTCCCATAGTCATAGGAGGAGGAGGAGACAACTGCCACTATACCCTCTGAGATTGGCACTAGTTCCCAGTCCTGTTCAGGGTGACATTTAAGATCTTTCTCCTTACTTACAAACCACATATAGTTTTGCTTTTCAGTGTTTTGCTGATTTTTTTTCTCACGTGATGTACGCCTGGTAATGCATTGCATTGCATTCTGTTAAAATGAGTATGTCGGAAGTTCCTAGTGTGAGGTTGGTGACTCTTGGTGCAGATTTTTTTTTGTCCATATAACCTGTATCCTATGCAACTCTCTGACTGTAGCAATAAGGAGTGCTGACACCCTGCTAGCTTTTACCATGCCCTTCAACACATTCGTCTCGTAAAAGACTTTTCACCCTGCTTGACATGGACCCGTTTCCTTATTTGTGTTAAATTAGCCATTCTTATTTGGATGCACCATATACTGCTAAATTTATTTTGTCATATACCTTATTTATTGTATGAATTACTGAATTATAAAGCATCATGGATGGAGGTAGCTTTAACAAAAAGTTTTTTTTTTTTTTTTTGCTGCAAGTTAACCCCCACCCACCATCCCATCATGATCACACAGCTATCTTTATTGTTGGGTTGGCATGTTGGTTATTTTTGTATGGCAGAAAGTGCCCCTGCTGACTTCATTCCCCTTCCATCGGTCCATGGCCATTCTTAGCTCAGGTGCCCAACTCTTTACCTTACCAGGACAGGTGGATATACCCTGCGGCTACTGAAGGTTTTGCCACAATCTTATAAAAGTATCACATTGCCACAAGTGATTCAAGAGCTGACTTGCAAATAAGGGGACTGTACCACCTTACGTGTTCATCTTGTTACAGACCACTGCCTGCTGTGAGACTTGGTCTTGGAGCATCTCCACCTCTCAGGTGGCAATGCTGTCCACGTCCTGCCCACACGCTTTCTGTTGTTGTCATGATTTCCTTTGATTTTATCAGGCTACAAGCTGTGGTCAACCTTCATCAGGACATCACTGCATTCTTCCTGTGAAAGAAAGGCATGCAGGGATAGCTTCATCCATCTTCACCTCCCCTAAATAAATATAGCACTATAAAGTGCATCCAAATCAGAGCATAGAATATACAGGAACAGTTGATTTAAAAAAAATATTCCTAAACAAACACCACCACCAAGTGGTAAAATAAAAAGAAAAGGATAACAACTAGCAAATTAACGAGTACCATCATATACAGCTTATTCCTTGACATTCTGTAGTCGCATAGTATGTAAGCTATCACATTCAGACATTGATTGCTAAATATAGTTAAGTCTTTTGTAGGTAACTAGTAGGCTAATGACCTCGAGGGGTCTTTTTAAGCATTGCCATGCTTCTCAAGATTCAAACTTGTATCTTTGAGGTAAACACCTTAACCATTAAGCCAACCACCAACCCTGCATCTCTAATGTATTCCTTGCAGTGCTGTGGCTAGCCAGACATGGGGAATGACATAGGTCCAAAGCAGGCAAGAGTCTGGCATGTCTAGCAATAAATGAACGCCAACTTGTCACAGAAGTCTGTGGATGATATTTCCACACAGAGGCTATGTGTAATCTGGAAATAAGGATCGCCAAAACTACCCAGTTCTTTATCTGGGCCAGCATTTTTGAGAAGGTGCTGGACTGAAAGCAGATCCAGTTATCTGACAGAGGATAGCTACATCTGCTTTTGGGACACGTTTGTCACACTTCTCAGAAGGGCTAATTTAACACAAATAAGGGAAAAGGTCCATGTCAAGCAGAGCCAAAAGCCAGGGTCATAGTCAAGGCTTAACCCACTACAGCAGTGAAGCTCACCATTTGCAATCCAGCTCTACTGTTATTAAATATTAGTTCCAGTATGAGCACGTTGAAGAACAGTATGCATGATGCTTAAAAAGATCGCTGCGTCTGCTTTGATTCTTTGGAATGAAGATGTGAGTTCTTATTAAAAGTGACAGGATTATTCTGTCTTTAAAACGTTACCATGAAATCATTAGGTCATTTTAGGTAATTTTTTTGTTCTTCTTGTGAAGACGACCCCTTTTCCCATGGTAGTATGTAGTCAGATTTTCTTTTTTTTTCATTTCAGGGAAAAATCCAAGAAGCTAGCAGAGCAGGCAGCTGCAATTGCATGTCTTAGAACTTTGCAACTTCCAGAGGGAAGACTGAGTGAAGGAGAAAACAACCCGATCCACAAACGAAAGAGGGATGAAAAAGAGGCCATCAATGGGACTGGAGTTACAGAGGACACTGATTTAGAGTGTGCACATAAAAAACAACAAATCATTCAGAAAACATCAGAGCTGGACAGTTCAGCAGTGCCACAATAACAAAATGTGTTGTAAACAAACTGCATTACTTTATCATGCCATGTTTGCATTTATTTGAGTCAGTCCACCTAGATGTCCCTTAGTAAACTCCAGAATTACAGCAGTGTTATTCAGCACTACAGAAGCATACATTGAGTTGTCAGACCAAATTGGGCTGATAACGTTTACAGAACAGTAGGCTGCTGTGGGGAGAAGTATTATAAACTTTAAACCTCAGCTTAACTTATTACATAACAGTATTTTTCTGTGCATTTTGTTCTCTGCATCACATGGACATCCTTTTGTCAAAGGTTCTGCTGTAAATGATCTAGTATCCTCCAGGTAAAGCTGCAACAGGACATACCCAGCGGCATATCTACAGTGGGACAAACCTGACTATTCAAAACTTCATCTGGCGAATAAGTATGTAAAACAAAATGCCTCCTACACCTTCTTTCTTTTTAACTCCCCCAGTTACACAGCAATGGAAAAAACTGAAAAGGCTAAAAACTGAATTAGTGGTAGTACACAAATAAAAATTGTGTCAGCAGTGACTTTTAGTAGTGCACAAATAAAAACTATGTCATCAGTGACTCTTTAGTAGTGCACAAATAAAAACTATGTCATCAGTGACTCTTTATGGAAAACAGTGGTCAAAAAGTTGCAACTCGTTCCGGTGTACTCAGCAAGTTGCAAACCCATCCACTTTACACTCATACAAAGGTAGGAAACTCATTGCCACTAACCTACTCCCATCTGGCTCACTGACCCCTGACATACATCTGTCTTAGACCCTTGCAAATGTACTGGTAGAGAGTTTGGTCCAGGGGTCTCAAGAGCCCTGTAGCTGGTGTTTCTCCATGTTTTTTCCCATCTTGGTGTACCTTCCGACTCAAAGAAGTAGTTTACTGTTTTGTCTAAGATATCTGCACTACTGGCTTTTTCCATGAGATCCAGCTCCTCTGTATCACAGTCATTCAGAGCACTGCAGTGCAGTTGCAGCCCCCCCCCCGCAACCTCAAAATAGTTCTGTATTTTATTTTGTTTTATTTTATTTTTGTGTGTTATGTCAGTCTCATGATGTGGACTCTATTTTGTAACAGAATCTGTGCATCAAAATGGAAATTCCACATTCTGCCCCTGGTGGACAGGGCTGTTTATTTTACATAAGTGTCATTAGATGAATTTAATACAGACAAAAACTTTGAACACATCTGAACTAGTATAAAACATCAGCCTGTGTGGCTCTAAGCTAGTCACTTAGACAATGCTCCTGAGATGTATCTCAAAAGGGGACGTGGATCAGTGCTCTGCCATGTTTAACGAATACCAATAAATAAATACAATCAAAATTAAAACTGCATCTGTCTATTTATTTTAAGTCTTTCAGCATGCACTGGATCATATTCTTTATTGTGCAGAGTGGATGACATAATTTGAGTCGCATTTGGGCATGAGAAGTCCTTATATATTGCTGTACAACTTTATAATAATGCATACAAAATACAAGCACTGACACAGCAGAACTACATGTGTAATATGTCAGTGTGTAGGGCTGGGCCACAAATTCAAAAATACACCACCTGGTTTTATCATGTCAAGGTAAAAGTTCATTATTTTTTTAATATTTTTTGTAGTTCAAACTGGGGTTATTTTAAAATGTATTTTATACAGAATGCAGATCTCTGTCAGTTGATTAAAAGCTAAGTAAATAAATGTTGTGAGATGCGGTTCTTTCCTGAGACATGAAAGTCTGGATGCACGTTTTTGTGAATATGTGAAAGTTAGCCAGTGGGAAGATTTCAGTACTTTTGGCATATTGCCTGCAGTTTGGCAGCTTGCTGCCTCCTTCTTCCCCTTGTTTTTGTATACTCTTTTCCCAAACCTCTATTAAAAACATCATTGGATCTAGCAACCACCAAGTGTAGAAAGTATCCCACTACCCAACCCCTCATCATGTTATTTTTGGAGTTCCAGCTTATAATTTGTTACTTATGCCCTCTTCCACCCATTCTGCTTTTATTAATCAACTCAGTTCTATCTGCTGCCACTGTCCCTACTCTGGCTTTGCTATATCTTGTCCTTGGTCTCTTGCCTTTTTTAGATCTGACAGTCCTACATTCTCTGCAGTTTTTCATTATAATTTCTATACCAAATATCATTTCCATTTTTCTGAAAAGTCTTTGCAAACCTCCCAGCAAGTGTATATTTTCTGTAGCGAATACCTCTCAATATTTCAAGTCTGGCCTCTTGAAAATGTTTGAACCATTAGAACTTCACTGCTCTTGTATTCTTCCGATCTGACTGTGTACTGTTTGAACCATTAGAACTTCACTGCTCTTGTATTCTGCCGATCTGAATGTGTACTGTTTGAACCATTAGAACTTCACTGCTCTTGTATCCTGCCGATCTAACTGTGCACTGTTTGAACCATTAGAACTTCACTGCTCTTGTATCCTGTCGATCTGACTGTGTACTGTTTGAACCATTAGAACTTCACTGCTCTTGTATTCTGCCGGTCTGACTGTGTACTGTTTGAACTATTAGAACTTCACTGCTCTTGTATTCTGCCGATCTGAATGTGTACTGTTTGAACCATTAGAACTTCACTGCTCTTGTATTCTGCCGATCTAACTGTGCACTGTTTGAACCATTAGAACTTCACTGCTCTTGTATTCTGCCGATCTGAATGTGTACTGTTTGAACCATTAGAACTTCACTGCTCTTGTATTCTGCCGATCTGTGTACTGTTTGAACCATTAGAACTTCACTGCTCTTGTATTCTGCCGATCTAACTGTGCACTGTTTGAATCATTAGAACTTCACTGCTCTTGTATTCTGCCGATCTGAATGTGTACTGTTTGAACCATTAGAACTTCACTGCTCTTGTATTTTGCCGATCTGACTGTGTACTGTTTGAACCATTAGAACTTCACTGCTCTTGTATTCTGCCAATCTGACTGTGTACTGTTTGAACCATTAGAACTTCACTGCTCTTGTATTCTGCCGATCTGACTGTGTACTGTTTGAACCATTAGAACGTCACTGCTCTTATATTCTGCCGATCTGACTGTGTACTTTTTGAACTATTAGAACTTCACTGCTCTTGTATTCTGCCAATCTGACTGTGTACTGTGTGAACCATTAGAACTTCACTGCTCTTGTATTCTGCCGATCTGACTGTGTACTGTTTGAACCATTAGAACTTCACTGCTCTTGTATTCTGCCGATCTGACTGTGTACTGTTTGAACCATTAGAACTTCAATGCTCTTGTATTCTGCCGATCTAACTGTACATTGTTTGAACCATTAGAACTTCACTGCTCCTGTGTACTGTTTGAACCATTAGAACTTCACTGCTTTTGTATTCTGCCAATCTAATTGTACATTGTTTGAACCATTAGAACTTCACTGCTCCTGTATTCTACCATTCTGACTGTACAGAGTAGCATTTTGTTTGCTTGAACCATATCCCTGTTATATACCAGGAGGAGGGGTTCAGTCTGGGGGTTGTCATGTTGCAGTTTTTTAGGAAACACCTCTGAAACGGCCATGGAGACCCTCGGACTTCATTATTTCACTAAGACTAGCAGTGCAGTTTGTCTGTCCAGCCATTTTTACATTACAACTAGCTTTTTCCCTTTGAATAGAAATGCATCTATCAGAGAGGTTTACATAGGCAGAAGGAGTATTTCTGAGCCTTTGATCTGATGTTGTCAATTTTCATTTTATCCTTGACGTATGGGTTCGGTTCCGATATTGGAACTGACTTGGATGATACTACAGCTCGTGCTAACCAAAAACTCTCAAGCTTCACCTCTTCCCATAATCCCTCTGTCCCAATTACCTTAGATCTCATCTGCCACTTTTCCAGACAGATGCTTTCATCAGAGCTCTTGAGCTTAGTTCATTTTTCTTGGATAATTTTCTTCAATTTCTTCAAATTTCTTTTTTCTGTGGAAAACCCTTCCTTGGAGGAATCAGTTTATCTGCAGGCTTTCGGTACTTGCCCGTCTACCTCTTGGATGATTCCACCCACTGACAAACTCATTCACTTGATTTCTCAGCAGGTGTGGAAGGCTCTGGACACCATTGAACCATCCCCAAGAGACTGGACAAAAATTTAATCTGCACCTGAGGATAAACAATTCTGGGATAAAAGTTTAGCGGTAGATGCCATGGTCTTAGCGGCTGCCACAAAAAAGGAACCCACTGAGGAGAGCTCATCTATCCATCCACCAAACAGAGAGTCTCAGGCAATGGACAGAATTGGGAAGCGGGTTTATGCTTCATCGAACTTCACCTTAAGGTCTTGGCATTTCCTGGCACATTTTACCAGACTTCAAAATGATCTGATTAAGAAGTTATCAAATACCCTGGTGGGAACTGTTACTGAGGGAGTCCAAGAGAAGGTTGTTTCCCAGTTGGCCTCCCTGGAGTGTGTGGCAAACTTGTCCATGAGGTACATTGCACATGCAGACGAAGGGATCACCAGAGCGGGGGGTTCAGGAGTAGCCATAAGGAGACACACCTGGATGCACCCATGTGACTTTGTGGAACCATTTAAGTCTTCATTCATCAATGCACCTTTTGATGGATTATCTCTCTTTGGCCCAAAATTTAGAGAGACATTATCCAGGTGTGAGAAGGATGGTAAGACCATTTCTGCCTTGAGCATATGTTTTTCCACCCCCCCCCCCCCAACGATCCTTTTCTAGGAATCAGAAGAGCAGTGGAAAGATGTGGTTCAAAAGACACACATGGTACCAGTTCTCCCATTAGCAGAGGAGGAAACTACAATGGAAGACGCTGTCCAAGTGGCATAGGTGGTCCGCAGAATGAGGGCTTCAGAAATTCCTTCCTTGGTAAGCCCTTTCAGCATTCCTGAAAGGAGGCCCAATTATCTTTCTTTGGAGGCATTCAGGGGATGTTTATCCTTGCACCAAAATGCCTGGCTAAATATAACAACATATTCTTGGATGCAGTGGATCATATTCAGAGGCTATACCATACCTTTTTCCCATCCCCCCCATATGCAAAAAAATCCCAGATGTTTCACCCAGTCAGTGGGAACCAGCAGATCTAGAAATTCAAAAACTGGTAGAAAAAGGGTCATCCAAGAAGTCCCACCAGACCAGGGAAGATCCAGAGTTTACTCAAGATTCTTTTTAGTGCCAAAAAAGACAGGGGACTGGAGACCAATTTTGGACCTCAGTGTGTTGAGCAAATCAGTTCAACAAACAAAATTCTGGATGGTCACAGTACAGTCCATTCTTCTGTTTTTAGGAAAGGACAACTGGATGTACTGACTAGATCTTCAGGATGTGTATTACCACACAAAAATGGACAAGCACTCCAGGAATTTACTCCACTTCTGGCTGGTCATTACCAGTTTAGGGTGCTGCACTTTCATCTCACCACAGCCCCCATGGTGTTCATCAAATGTGTAGCAGTAGTAGCAACTTACTTGAGACGGCAAGGATTCCAGGTGTTTCCGTACTTGGATGACTGGCTCATTACTGCTGCAATTAGCCATCATTTGATAGAGGTAAGGGATTACATTCTTAAGACCTGTGTGTACCTAGGAATAACTGTAAATCAAGAAAAATCTCAGCGGACTCCAACTCAGAGTTTGGAGTTTATAGTGGGCAGTGCTGAATATGACCACAACAAGCGTAGCATCCCTTCCTCCAGTGAGACTTCAAAAAAATCATAATTCAGGAATAATCCACAGCAAAAATGTACTAGGTTCTATGGCAGCAACAATAACTCTAGTTCCCTTAGCCAGGCATCGTATGAGAAGTCTACAGTGGCTGCTGGCATCTCAATGGTTTGTGCTATACCAACCCATGTAGGAGCAGATTCGGATCACAAGTCATTGCAGGAAGGATCTAGCTTGCTGTATTTACTCCATATGGGCTGCCCCTTCATCCTGCCAGAACCCAATGCCACAGTGACCATGGATGCCTCCCAGATGGGGTGGGTGGGGCATTTTCCTACAAGACTGTCCAAGGCACTTGGTGCCTCTTAGAAGCCAACTTGCACATCAGTGTTCTGGAACTAAGAGCCATGCTTTTAGCATTGCAAGTCTTTCAAACAGCTCTTCCTGTAGGAACAATTGCAGTTCAAACAGGCAGTATGTCAGTAGTTTGGTACATCACCAAACAGGGAGGAACCAAGTCTTATCCCCTTTGTCAAGAAGCACTCAGAGAGTGGCACTGGGTGATGTCTTCCAACCGCTTTCTGATAGCAATGCACATTCTGGGGAGTTCCAGTGTGATAGCAGATGAACTGAGCATATGTATTTCTTCGCCCTCATGAGTGGTCTCTCAATACAAAAGTGACGGAAAAGATTTTCCGTCAATGGGGCAAGCCTTGCTGAGACCTGTTCACCTCTGCTGTAAACAAGTGCAACAACTACTTTGCCCTGATCCCCCTCTAGGGAAGTCACCAAAAGATGCTCTTCTCCACACATGGCCCTCTGAACTCCTATATGCCTTTCCCCCAATAATTCTAATTCTTAGCAGTCAGGTTGAAGGAGCAAAGTAATCTTCATTGCTCCATTTTGACCTTGCCAGATCTGGTTCCCCTTTCTTTGGCCTTATCTGATTCAACATCCTTGGACTCTGGACCTGGCACCAGACCTTATGTCCCATCCAGACGGGCTAGTTCACCCAGACATTATGAACCCCAAGCTGACAGCATGGTTCCTGCAGTTCCACTAGTTGCCAGGTGTCTTAACCATTCTTCTCCAGTATGCCAAATTCTCTTAAGGCTTCCACCTGGAAACTCTATACTAGTAAATGGGAGAAGTTTACCATCTGGGATCAAGAAAGGGATATTGACCTCTTTTCCACTTCTATTGATAATATTTTAGATTTCTTAGCCTGTCTTTTCAATGAAGGAGCTTTCCCTTCTACCATCAGAATATAACTAGCAACAATTTCAGATTTCCATGATGGTTTGGAAGAACGTTCTTTGGCTTCTCATATACTTTGTAAGTTATTTGTAAAAGGAACACTCTTGCTGAAATCTCCTGTCAATGATCCTAATCCACTTGGGACCTAAACCTAATGTTGCAAACCATTGTACATTCTTCCTTTGAACCATCTGCAGACTTTGATCTAAAGTACTTGTCATGTTAAAGATTATTTTTGATGGCAATAACCTCTGCTGGAAGAATTTCAAGAAATTCAGGCCTTATCATGTAAACCACCTTATCTGATTTTTCACAAAGACATTGTTTCCTTATGTACAAATTCCACCTTTCTACCTAATGTAGTGTAAGAGTCTTATATCAATCAGACTATTAATTTGCTAGTATTCTTTCCAAACTTTTTGAACAGAGGTGAATACTGTTTATATTTGCTAGATGTTCACAGACCATTATGCTTTTATCTTCACAGGACTAAAGACATCAGAAAATCTGACCAACTGTTTGTCTCCTTTTCAGCTAGTTTTGGTAAACCAGTCAGCAAGGTGACCTTAGCCAGACGGCCCAAGGATTGCATTTCCTTTTTCATTCCTTTATTAATGCCAAAAAGAAAATTGCCTTACCTAGACATGTGAAGCCACATTCTACAAGATCTGTTGCCACTTCAGCAGTTTTCCAGTCTAGAGCTTCAATGGATGATATATGTGCAGCATCTATTTGGGCTTCTCTCTGTACCTTTATTACTCATAACAAATTGGATTTGGTCTCTAGGGGAAGAGCATCCTTTGGTTCAATGGTGCTCAGGAATATCCTTCCGTACGTCCTCCCAAGGTCTAAGGTAACTGGGGACTCTGTCCCATACTTTAAGGATAAAATGAAAATTGACAACATCAGATAAAGACGTTATGTACTCACCATAACATTCTGTGTTAGTTGTCCATTGATATTTATCCATGACTCCCCTCCCTCCAACCCCAGCCTTTGAAGACTCTTTGGTAGAATGGATAATGCACTTAGGTTTTATGGTAATCTTTAAGGCATAGCAAAAATGTCTTCCTTTGGGGCTTCTTTATCTATCACTCTAATCTGCACATTCGATCTGAGGGAATTGGGAGAGAAGGATTATGGTTAGAGGTGAAGCTCAAGAGTTTTTGGTCAGTGAGAACTGTAGTAATAGCCGAGTTGGTTCCAATATCAGAACTGAGCCGGCCGATACATCAAGGATAAATGAAAATGGACAATGCAGATGGAAAGTTATGGTGAGTATGTAACAACTTTTTTTTTCCAGCCATCAGTTGGAGATCTCCTGAGAAAGAGTGCACAGTAGACTGTTGCAATGTTGTAACCAGACAGGTTCTTGTGATGGTGATATAGGATAGGGGATCAGAGCATGAGTCCTCTGGCACTTAGCATAGAGGACTAAAGCTCTGTGCTGTTTATGAGCTGCTTTCTGTGCCCACAGTATGTTGTTCGATGCCTTCCACCTTCATTTGCCAACTGTGTGACTGAGCAAGTCATTTAACCAGATATCCAGGGTCACCCCTGAAAAGGGACAATTTGTCCAGTGGGCTTTCCTGGTCAACAAATGGGTAAAAAAAAATACCCGGTGTGGAAATACTTGGCCTCCCTGATGATACAAGGGTCTCAACAAACTACATTCAGGTCTGCTGACTGCACATAAGCTCTTGATAAGCAGACATATGTAAGTGGAGTGTCCCAGGTTCTGCACCTTTGTTTGCAGTCAGATAACAGAGTTTTAGCACAACACACCAAGACCAGTATGCTACTAGCCAGCTTGACTATATCTCATTGATGTGGGAAGAATCGCTTTGGACCCACTCTGCTCACCCCTTTTGAAAACTTATCATGTCTGCAGTTAAACTGGAATTCTGCTCAGGGCTGAGACAAAGTAATTTACATTGATCTCTCAATTCATAGGTTCATTGGTTCATAGGGTCATAGGAGGATACTAGGCTATTCGTCCAGATGCCCGTATAAGCCTAGCCAAGAATTTTGCCATTGTTCTCACACAGTCAGCACCTGTTTCCCTTGTCCAGCAGGGACACAGGTGGGATCCCAGGGATGTATTTTCTGTTTACCTTCCACTCTGCCAGGTTCCTCTTAAAGAGGACTAGAGAGGTACTCTGCTTAACATGGAGTGGGAGTCTGTTCCACAGACGAGGAAATCTCTGGGACACAAATATCTCCTGTCCTATTAATGCCACATATCAGGCTGAGGCCTTGCATGCGGGTTGCCAGAGTGAATTTTAATTTATAGATATGCCACAAGATCATCAAGGCTGGGTCTGAGATGGCCTTGTATGCCAGACACAAGTCACCTCTGAGCACTCTCTATGAGACTGAGTAGAGGGACAGAGCTTTTAGCTTATCTGTATAGGATAGGTGTTTGAGACCCTGGATTTTCCTGGTCAGGCGCCTCTGTGGTCTCTCCAGCTGCTGCACGTGCTTGGCAAGGTACATGCCAAAGTGGGCATTGACTCAATAATGGGTCTGATAAGGGAGGAGTACAGGGATGTTATGATGTTCTTGTTTTTGAATGAAATATCCTTACTTATGAGGTGGGCTATGTAGAAAGATTTCCATACAACGGAGGCAATGTGATGGTCAAAAGTCAGGTTGCTGTCAAACTGGGTGCCCAAGCCCCTCACGACTGCTTGCGTGCTTAGTACATTGTTAGTAATGTGATAATTAGTGGGGACGCCATTTTCCCCAAAGGGGATAATGATGCATTTCTTGGTATTCAGTTTGAGACCATGCTTCTGGCACTAGTCTTTAGTTTGGGTAAGGCCCTCTTGGAGGATGTTCACATCACTAGAGGAATTTAAAACAGTGCCCGGCTTGCAGTCATCTGCAAACTCGGTCAGCCACAGACCACTGGTTTTGGCTTACACCTCAGAAAAGTATATCCCAAACAGTAGAGGCCCCAAGATTGATCCTTGGGGTACACCACTCGTTATGGGTCTACTACTAGATGTGGTTTCCCCTGTTTTGACTGAGTGGGTTTTATCATTGAGCCAGCTAGCTACCCATCTGGTAACATATGGGTTGATGCCTAGCTGGGAGAGTTTATCTATTATGCCCAAGTGGGGAATAGTGTCGGAAGGCTTTGGCTAGGTCAAGGTAGGCGGTGTACACAATCTTCCCCTCATCCATGGCTTTGGTGACTGTTTTGAAGAAGTTGACCAAGTTTAATAGGCATGATCTCCCTTTGACAAAACCAAACTGTGTGGAGTCAAGTGTTTGGAGGTTGCCAATGTCCTTGTTTATAAGGTCCACGATAATGTGTTCCATGGCCTTGCAGATCAGGCTAGTTAAGCTGATGAGCCTATAATTGCCTGGATCAGTGCAGGGGGATGACAGTGGCTGTCCTCCATTTGGCTGGGATGAAGCCAGTGCTCAGACTTTGGTTGAACAGGGTGCCTAATGGAGCTGAGAGCTCATGCCTGAATTCATGTAGGATGCAGCCAGGGATGTTGGGTTCCATGGAGACTGTATTTTTTGTCTTTGAGAGGGCATTAAAGACCTGCTCCCTGGTGATGGGGGGGGGGGGCAGGTGCTGGGGTTGTCATGGTTTACTGATAAGGGGGACAGGGCGGTGAAGTTTTCACTGAACCTGTATGCTAGGTTGGCTATATCTATGGCGTTTGTGTATGTGGTGTTCTTGACCACAAGTTCAGAGCGGATTTGGGAGTTACCTTTGAGATTGCAGACGTATATGAAGAAGGCCTTGTGATTGTCTTTAGTGGATGTGGCCAATTTGTATTTGAAGTTAGCCTTAGAGGATCTCACCAGTGACCTTATTTGCTTGTTCAGACAAAGGAGAGATTGCTTCCAACTTGACACATGCTCCTTCTTGGTCCTGGACAGCATTTTTTTTCTTTTTATTATAGAGTTTGTTTATTGCTGCTGTCCACCAGAAAGGTTTACTCTTCCTTGAGCAAGATGATTTGGTCCTCTCAGGTATTGCTGAGTCCATACAGCTATGTAGGTGCTCATATAGTTTTTTGGTGTAGGCTTGGACAGTAGTGCCAGTTCCAACTGAAGGGATGGTGGCTGTGAAGCTGCTTATACCTGCTCTCAGGAGATTGTAGTCAGCTTTGTAAAAGTTTTCTTTTGTTTGACCCTGATGGGGGGGGGGGGTCAGACGAGATGGTGACTTCAAAAGTGATCACTTTATGGTTGGATCTTACCAAGGAGGATGACACTTTAGGGGTGCTACAGTGGCTACTCATGTTGGTTAGTACCAGGTCCAGGATATTTTCACCTCTCATGGGGGTGTCAACCAGCTGATCCAATGCATTGGCATTGACAAAGTCAAGGAATCTCTGGGCATTCATGTCTGGGCTAGAATAGGTCTTCCACTGTATGATGGAGTAGTTAAAGTCACCCAGGATGGATTCAAGTAAGTCCAGATAGGTGGAGTGGGTGTCCTGAGTCATGGTTGGTAGTCACTAGCTAGCTATGATTTGAATAGGTGTTTTGTCAACAAACTGCACTTGGATTGTCTCCTGTGCGTCATACTGTTTTATCAGCCTGGAGGTGTGAACGTCTTTGATAAGTATTGACACTCCACCTCCTTTGACTTTGTAGCCTTCCATTTGGGGTCTGAAAGTATGGTAGGATGAGTAACCTGGTAAGGCTGGGGTGTACTCCTCAGCCTTGAACCAGGTTTCAGTGACTGCACAAATGTCAGCATCCTTCAGGGTGAGGAATGCTTGCAATGAGTGCAGTTTCATGCTAAGACTCTTAGCATTTAGCAGCACGACCTTTAAATTTCATTTAGAAGAATTTTTCACATTGGTGATTTTGTGCTCATGACTTTGCCTAAAAAAGGCATTATGGGGGAGGCAAGAGCCTTTGCCAGAAGCCTGAAGGCCATCTCTGGCAAAGCATTGTGGTCTGGTAATCATGTCCTCCCATTCTGCCAGGTATGCGATCCCCTTGGAATGACACAAGAAACTAATCCATTTGTTAAAGTCAGTCATTTTCTGTTTGTATTGAGGCATCATTCTGGGTGACGGTAGGATGCTGCTTAAGGCTAGGGACATACCTGCCTGGGACACATATTCAGTGAGCTCAATCATGTCGCTCTTCATATAGTCCAGAGAGGTACTTCTCAAATCATTCACACCAACATGGACTATGGCAGAGTCATAACAGTACCTGTTGTTAAGAGATGTGAGTGTATCCGTGATATGGTGGATTCTAGCACTGACAAGCAACTTACAGTGACTTTCTCCTTGTCTAGCCTGGTGAGGGGCACATCTGTGTGGCTCATGTTAGAATCCCCTTTAATTAATATGTTGTGTATGTGGCTGGGCCTTAGAGGCTGTGAGATACAAGGGTGTGTACTATGTGTGATGCTTGGTGCTGTGGGTTGTGATGTGCATGTGTGTTTTTGCTTCGGAGGTCTGAGGTATGTTTTTGTTGAGAGCCTTTGCATCTGTAGGTGTGTGTTGTCCAGGTGTGGGTAGCATTAGAGGTGTGGTGTTTGTCGTCTTTGTGCAGACAACCTTTTTAGTGCCAGATGTACTGGCTTGTGACTGAGAAAGCAAGGATTCTAGGTTCTTAATGTAATTGCATCCCTCACATATTGTGTTCCTAGGTGATAGTAGTAGAGGGTTGTCTGTGTACATAAGGCAGTTGCTACACTGTCTTAGGATGCCCATATCAACCAGACTAGCAGGAGAAACCATAGGAAATTGTCCATCCATGGATGTCAGAATCTGTGGAAGAGAGGTCAGGGATAGTAGAGTGGGTACCTATAGGTGTGAGTGGGGCTAGATAAAAATCAATACAGTAGCTGCAAGTGAGGGGCTCACTTACACAGAAGTGCTGGTAAGGGAACAAATGCAACTGCGATACCTTGCAAAGGGTTAAAATAGTGCAGTGGCGGTGTGCGACACGCAGCAAGCACAAACCCGTGCAAATGCGGGTTTTAAATACCATAAAAATGAAAGTAAAAGAGGAACACTGGAATTGACTAATCAACCCTTGTTCCATAGGTCTTAGCTAAATACCCTATGCCAGACCCATTCCAACCAGTTCACTTACTCCCACTAAGTGCATCCAGGCCCTGACTAACACTAGATGGTGTAGCAGGAACACAGGAATCATACAAACAGATCTGGATGTAGCAAAACCTGTAACCAGACTATGCTAAAGATATTTAACTTCTGTTTAGGTCAATTTAGCACAGGAGAACAAAAACACACATAAATATGAGTAGCAAACAAGAGCAAGCTGATTTAAACAAATTAAATAATAGAAAACCTCGAAACTGAGCTTTGTTCCAGCAACCTTCAATCAGATTAGTTCTAACTGCACACTCCTGCCACTAGGGTGCAGGGGAACCCTCTCCAAATAGATGGCCTGTATTAATGCTCAAGTTATCCAAACAGAGCTAGATTCAGCAAGTCTGAATCTAGTCTTTGCTACAGCAAACAAGGTGCACCAATTTCAGAAAGAAACAGTTCAAACAAGTAGTCACAATAAGCCTTCAACCAGCAATTCCCAACTCAGAAGGGCAGAATCAACCCTCTCCTCCCACAAGAGTATAGACCACAAACTTTCTTAATGTAAAATAACTGGGCTGAAGCCCAAGTGCTTAAACCAGAACTAAGACACTTTTAGAATAACAGGCACACTAAACTTCAACCAGCAATTCCCATCTTAGAAGGATGTAAGCTACCTCTCCTGCCACAAGAGTGTAGGCCACAAACCTTCCTAATGTAAAACAACTGGCCTGAAGCCGAAGTGTTTAAACCAAAAGGATTAGACCAACAGTTACAATTTAATCAGGCTACTAACAAGCAGTAATAAATGCAGCAGAATAAATGCAATAGAATACTTTTAAAAGCAAGCAGCAAAAGCAAAATAAAGTAGGAAGAAACACAAATACAGTAAAAGCAGATGAATAAAGTGCAATTTTTTTCTTTCTTTAGGTTAAGTGGGAAGGGAGGAAACACAATAATTCAAGGTTGAGAAACTAAGGGGTGAGCCTTCCCAAATGATCTCTCTCTACCCAGTAGAATGAGCTGATGTGATGGGACTGGGAGGAGTGTCCAAAATGGGATTTACAGTAGGGATGGGTAACTCAAAAGCCACCAAATTTAAGAACACAACAAGAACTGGGAGGGTGAAAAATGCAGCCACAGATCAGCAATATTCAGAGCAAAGAAGAGGCCCACAAACACTTCAGCTAAATACAGCTATGTCTAGATATAAGATTAATGCTATTTCTCAGCTCCTCCCACTAATTAACTGAGGCTGTTCATAGTTTGCAAAGGAGTTTTAACTGACCCTAGCTAGTCAAGAATTCTTAAAACTCCAACAAAACAGAAAACGTAAAGAAAATTTAATTCTAGAATAAGATACAAAGTAAAAGTGATCGAACCTTAAATGAAGAGCTTCAAATCAAAATAAAATGCAGCCACACATCAACAATATTTACAGGAAACAGGAGGCACACAAACACTTCAGCTTAATACAGCTATTTCTAAGTATAAGAGCAATGCTGTTTCTCAGCTCCTCCCACTTATTAACTGAAGCTACTCACAGTTTGCAAAGGAATTCGTTGGTAACTTTTTTTAACTGACCCTAGCCAAGAATTCTTAAAACTCCAACAGAACAGAAAACTTAAAACAAAACAAATACAATTCTAGAATAAGATACAAAATAAAAGTAATCAAACCTTAAATGAAGAGCTTCAAATCAAAATAAAATGCATCCACAGATCAGCAATATTTGGAGCTGACCTTTAAAAAAGACAAGTTGCTGCAATTTAAATTATGTTAGTAATTATTTATACAGCAAATAGAAGCTATTTCGTCAGTGTACATGTTAAGGAGTAGTAGTAGAAAACATTTAAACCCAGTGCTGATGACTCTAGAAGAGCTGTATGTCAGGACTAGGAATTGTCTAGAAGTTTATCAAAGCAGTGAGTGTATAACTGATATTACCTCAACTATGCAGAAGCTAAACAGTAACCTCTAGTTGGAAATACACAGAAAATGCTCAAGTTTTAACAAACAGGTGGCATGTTTATTATTCTTTCTGCAAGTAAGCGCTTTTGTTCCAAAATCCATTAACTAGGAACTTCATCAGACAATGTAAAACCCTGACTGCCCAGTTAAATACTTTTAAACCATGACATCACTTCATGACTCATATTTAAAAGGAAAATACCTTACTTACTTACACAAAATGCTGTCATTTATTCCAGGCCAATGAACTGAATCTAGACGGAATGAAGGTGATTTTAAAGTATATAATTTCACTGAATTGAATGTCAGTACTTATTTATGTAACCTTTTGGCAAAAGGACCTACATTTACACCCAATTCACCAACTGATGTAGTACAGACATTGTTAGATTTAAAACTATATGTCAGGAAGTTAAATTTGAACTTGTTATTCCAAGGAGTTGAAAATGTTATACATCCTTTTAAAATTTCCAGCACATATAACCCTCACATAACTCCTATTTCAGACACCTTTGAGCATGTGTGTGAACTAGATATTAGGGCACATAGGAAGATGGCAGATAAAAATCTCATTAAGAGCAACTTGTGTTCAGATGAATTAACTGAGCTTGAGTATTTGACCTCTATAACACAAATTTAAGAGTCATGAAACCTGACAAAGGCGGTGGTGTGGTCCTTATGTGGAAACATGATTATGTACAGAAAATGTTAGAAATTGTGGAAATGGACACATATGCTTATAGTTCTTTGAATGAGCAAAATGGTGCATATAGGAAAATCAGAGGGCATCTTCAAGACTTATTCATAGAGCTCATTACTGTGGAAGAACAATTTTTGTCTGTTGATTATCCCATTACTCCCACTATTTATGGAATTCCAAAGATATATAAGGACATACACCAACCCCCTTTTCGTCCTATTGTGAATGCTAGAGGTTCCATTACACAGCCACTGGAAAAATATCTTGATGTTGAAATTAAGAAATTGTTAATGACGGAACCATCATTGTGTAGAAATTCATGGTATTTTTTGAGTAAGATCAATGCAGTGATATTTGATAAGTCCTTCATTTTTATAACTATTGATGCAAAGGACCTCTACACTGTGATTTCCCCATGATGTTGGTATTCAGTGGTTCTGTGAATATCTACACTACAAAAATATGCCTCAAGGTAAAATTAATATGCTAGAGCAGTTATTGGATATAGTTCTGAAAAATAATTTCATCATGTTTGAGCAACAACTCTATATCCAAAAAGAAGGGATAGCAATGGGGTCTGCATGTGATGGCATGTACGCTAACATCATCATGCTAGAATGGGAGAAAAGATTTTTAATGACATCTCAGTACTTCCCATTCTGCCACCTATATACCCATTTCCTGGATGATATTTTTATTCTTTGGAATGGACCTGAACAATGCATTGACCCATTCCTTTAATATATTAATAACTCGACTCCCTTTTTAAAATTCACATACACTATTAATGAGGTTGAAATTGCTTATTTGGACATTCTGCGTAAGAAGGATATTCAGAACAATAGATTTGTGTTTGAAATCTTTTGAAAAGCAACTTACTCCAATAATTTTTTGCATTTCACGAGTTGTCACTCTTACCCCCAAAAAAGAGGTGTTTTGAAAGGGCAATTTGTTAGAGCAGCCCGAATGGTCATCCAGTATGAAAAATTTTTAGAATCTTCAAGACATGTTTATTAAAAGGGCCTACCCATATTCTATGGTTGAAAATATTATGAAAGAGGTTATCTTGAAAAGAAAAAGTGGCCATTTTATTCCCTTATTGAGAACTGGTGATATTTTGTGTGTCAATGACATTTTCGATATTCCTGAAAATGAACAGGTACATGTCACTAATAGTTCTACAGATAGCTATCGTATAGAAAGTGATAATAACAAGAATAATTAAAAAAGTCTTGTTTTATTACCACCTTTTCTACAGATGTATATCCAATTAAAGCCATCTTAGAAAAGAATTGGCCACTTCTAATAGGTGATATTGATGTAAAAGAAATAATTGGTGAAAAGCCAGTCTGTGTATTTTGAAAGGGCAACAATATAAAATCTTTACTAGAACATCAAGGTAAAGTGAATAAGGGAGATTACATGTATAAATGTGGATCATGTAAATTTTGTCCCTATATACTGGAAGTGAATGAAATTAATATTAAGGGGATGAGAATTAGAATTAGAGATAGATTCTGTTGCTTTACTGAAACAAATGCAAAAAATTCCACCAGGTCACCAAACCAGAACTAAGAAAAAGATACAAGGTAACCCAGGAAGGCAAGCAATGAAGCTCATGGACAGTGCTCCAAATAATACACGGAGTTTAATAAGTAAAAAAAAAAACACAGCATAAACGTCACAATTACGCGTTTCTCCAACTTCCTCGGATGTGGGCTGTTAAAATTCAAAACCATATTTATACCTTCATTACTTTTGATTAACCTATCACAAACAACCATCCCAATTAGTAACAGTTATCTTAGTTTCTTTTTTTAAAAAAACAGGTAGTAAAATCACATTACACCTAGTAATTTAATCATGTACAAAGAATATATGCAGCATTCCAAATGCTTAAAAACTTGTCCCTAAATAAATATGTATAAAAAACAACTTTATTATGAATGACATTAAAAAAATTTATTAAAAATTTACTGAAAAAGTCGTATACTGTGCTATATGTGAATTTTGCCCCTGTTTTTACATAGGCAGAACTGATCATAAGCTCAAACATAGAATCGGTGAACATTTAAGAAATATTAGAGATCACTGTGAAACCAATGCTTTAGCAAAACATATTATACAGTATCCTAATCACAGATTTAAATTTATAGTTTTAGAGGTAGTGAATCCATCACACGGGGGTGGGGGTGGGGGGATACATGGCCATATCTCCTAGAGAGAAATGAATTGAGCTGGCAGATACATCTAGATTCAATACACTGGCCTGGATTAAATGATAGTATGTCCATCGCCAGTATTTTAAAATTGAAAGCTTTAAACAGATAGTATCTGCCTATAGTAGGAAATTTTAGTATATATTAGTGTAATGTTTCACAATATGTATATGTTGAACATTTATCAGTATATACACATATTTATGTGTTTTTTATTATTGTTACTAGTTTTTAATGTCAGGGTTATTGTATCATATTTGTTTATGCAAATTTTGCTGTTCTTTCTCTTTTCTCATTTTTAAATATTAGCCTTTTTAAATAGTAGCATTTTGTGTAAGTAAAGAAGGTATTTTCATTTTAAATATGAATCAAGAAGTGATGTCATAATTTAAAAGTATTTAACTGGGCAGTCAGGATTTCACATTGTCTGATGAAGTTCCTAGTTAATGGATTTTGGAACGAAAGCGCTTACTTGCAGAAAGAATAATAAATGTGCCACCTGTTTGTTAAGACTTGAGCATTTTCTGTGTATTTCCTGGTTTCGTTTTGTTTTGTGAACTTCCAGATGGAATTGCTTATGAGTAAGAGTCACAAAATCAGCGTAGTATATTACATGCATTAGTGTAATACAAAATAAGATGTAATCTGTGCTGTCTGCCAACTCAGAGCAATTCATAATTATTGATATTTAATCTGACAGATGCTAAGTATAGATTGATGTTGGCAAAGGCAAAACTAGAAATACTGAGGGCTGGAGCAATAGATGTAGAAGGACAATCCAGATAAAAAAGAAAGATTTGCAGGTGTCCCGAAGCAGGAGAAAGGATGTGATTAGGTCAGCTATGTAAGGAGAATTGCTGAGATGACCAGTGTTCCATGGGCAGATATCAGAAATGAATGCACAAATAGGATCTTCATCTCATAGCACGTAACAGTTCAAATGACAAGACCAGTACTAAACCAGTTTGAAAACTTAGAGTCTTTGCCAAATGCAGGATCCTGGCAAAATTATTAAGATTAGGGACAGTTGAGTTTTCTGTGCACAGGCATTTTTCATGGTGGCTTAATTGAAGAGGCTGACATTTCAAACAGGTGTTAAACTTCACCATTGACTGAGATGGAAGTTTTGTTTACTTTCTCCATGCAAATTAATGGGGATGCAAGGAGCTTACAGGGCTATGCCCATGCCGTCATCTACTTGTACTTTTTTATTTAGATGCCAGTTATTATCAAGGATAAAGTTATTTCTAAGGAGCGTATTTTGATACTAAATACTTTAGATACTCCTCCAGAACTTAAATATCGGTTTTAAAGGAACCACTCCATTAAGTCCAGGGCATCTATCTGCCTGTGGATCAGCTATCCAGTGTGTTTCTATAGCTTACATTTTCTGTTTTAATGGAGTGGTTCCTTTAAAATCAATATTGAAGGGCAGGAAACTGAGGAGATAGTTTGATTGGATTGGTGACAATATAAGAAGGGGAAGTGTTTTTAATTCAAAGAGGATGTGATGAAGGCACAGCCGAAAGCACTTATCCTTTCGGTTTGGAAGGACTTTATTTTATTTGTCTGTTATTAAGGAATTTTGTGGTGATATTTTATACTATTTGACATTTCTCTCTCCATGGTGATACTGCAACATGTTTATTTTTATGTTATTTAGAGCCGCAAGTAACAGCAGGTCTGCAGCCTTAACACACAAAGTGGTGGCAATACTATCATGACAAAAGAAGGCTTTGGGGAATAAGAGAATTCTGCTAGCCTTCTCTAGTAGTTATGTTAAAGGCACTTACCATGGGTAAATGGGCACCCACTGGTGTGAGCCTGCAGCCCTCTATGGTATGGGAGGTCAGGCACATTATCCAGGACAGTTTCAGTAATTTGGAGGTGCACCAGAGATTGGTAGAGCTCATGATCTTATGGATGAGATTCCACATTTGTGGCTGCTCTTCCTCTGTTAAAACTGCATGTAAAACCCATAGGCTGTTGTACTAATTCCTACAAAGGCTATGGAGGAAGTACAAGGTGCAGTCTTATCTTGCAGATTGCATTGCTCTTTTGTCAGTTGACCCAGCTTTGGTTTCTCCAGCTCTCAAAAAGTCCTTGGCTTCTTTTAACCCTACATCCTTAGATAAAATTGGCCAGGAGTTAGAATCTCACAAAAAAGTTGGGTCAGTTCTAAATTAAATAGGCTTTATGTGTATGTTTATTTTGTAATGTGCTTACAGTTTAGATGACTTTGCTGCATCTTTGCCTGCTGAACGGAAGTACTGTATGAATGAGATTGTTTTTAGTGTGACTCAAGTTTTGAAACATGTTTCAAGTGTCCTGGAAGGTGCCAACACAATTCCTATAAGTGCAGCCACTTTTGATATATTAAGAAGGTATGCTTGGTTTCATAACCAGAATTTTTCTGAGAATTTGAAAAATGAATTTTTGAACGGTCCTTCAAAGTCTGAATTTATGTTTGGTTCTGCTGCTATCCAGATTCTCAAACAGTGGGAAAATAGAGGTAAATTGATGCTATATTTCCAGGTTCCCCATCAACAAGGCATCCAACTTCGAAGAAAACAAACAGATTTACCAGCCTGACATGAATCAGGGTACCAAGTGTGGAAGTAGGAGAAGGATAATTTTTCCAAACCAAATAAAAGTTTTTTTTTTTTTTCAAAAATGATCAATCGCCTGCTAAAGAATGAATATCCTGAGACATGTGCACCCTGTGCCCTTCCTCCTTTCCCCTTTCCCTAGACCTTTGCTTGACCCAGTGGCCTGGCCACACATAGTCTCAGCCAGATGTCTGAACATCAATCACATGGGCTCTTCCCATTGTTTTTCTTAGTGTTGCACAGGAACTGCTGCATCATGTTGACTTCTGTCTTTCATCCACACGTTGTCTGCGCTTTGTGTTGGGCTTTTCCCATTCAGTTCATATGTCTGTTGGTTTCCTTACGTAGCACTGCGTACCATATTTACATAACTAATACATGGATGTTACGGTCAAGGTTAATAAACTGATTTAAGAAAAATGGAGTGTTTGGTTTCCTTGTGTCATGGTTTGACTCTTTGCTTGGTAGTTTAGCCATACTTTGCCTCACCTGTACTCAGCGTTAGATTATGTGTGTAGTGGATATGCAACCGAAAATTATAAGTGAACCTATTTAGTGTTTCATTAGCACAGGATTTCAGACTATAGTGGAAATAGAAACTGCAAGCCTGTTTCAGACGTGTGAGCTTCACACCCATCACTCCCATTTTTAATTTACTTATTTACGTTTTTTACCGGAAAAGTCCAAATATGCAAAACATCCATTAAAGCAAAAGCATTTATAACTTGATAAGACAGACAGCTCAAGATCTGAAACAATCCATTAGCTGCACTGTGCAATACACATTCATTAAAGTGAGTCTTTTATACCAAATTAATAGAAAGACAGTTTTGGTGGTTGAACTGTACAATACAGATACTTTTAACTTTTTTTTTTTTTTTTAATGTAACAGCTACCTGACTGTAGATTGGCAGGTAAAGTGTCACTAGTTGTATATTATATTCATACATGTAAAATGTGTTTTATAGGGCCACGATGGTGCAGCGGTTAGCATTGTCGCCTCACAGCAGGAGATTCTCCCGTTCGATTCTCGGCTGGAGCACCTTCTGTGTGGAGTCTGCATGTCCTCCCTGTGGTCGAGTGACATCTAAAAACATGCAGGTAGGTGCGTGTGTGAATGGGTGTGCCTTCTTTGAAGGTTGGGCGTCGGGCTGGCAACTTGGCACTGTAAAAATCCACTGCCAATCATTAGCAGACCGGAGTTCTACTGTGGCGAAGCCAAAAGACATGTAAAATGTATGCTACACACGTACTTCATATATATTATAGACACAGACAGTTGAAGTACTGATTTCCTTTTCCTGATGTTTTTAATGAAAGGACACATTATTCATGCTAAAGTAAATTCAGCTGTTTATCACGGTTGCCATCGGTGGTTACATTTCCTTTGTAAGACTAGAAATTGCTCATGCATTCCATCTCTGTAAGGACTTACTCAAAGTCAGTGGGAGATGTTTCTTCCCAAGGATCTATGCATCAGATACGCATTACACAATGTAAGGATGTCACAAGAAAGCATAAAGGACATTCCATTAAACCGAATCATTGCAGCTGGTTGATAGGGTTGCCTACTGTCTCATTTCCCAAAGAGAAGTCCTGATTTGGGCAGTTCTGTCCTGTGGGGAGGGGGAAGATGAAAACTGTAAATGTGTTGATACTTTACAAGATTTACAAGAAAACATATTTTCTGACTTTCCTGTAAATGTCACCGACATCTTTGATAGTACATTTAAGTCATTTTAATATATATAAAGCATTATAAGTGATATATGTAAAGTAGCATAAACAACCAACAATTAGCATTTCAGTACTTTGATGCCACTCATGTAAATTTGTCAGAAAATGTGACAACTGCCTTTAAACCCCAGACTGATCTAATTGCTTGTTTTTGCTATGAAAGGCATGGTTACAATGGAAGCAGCTGTGAATCAGTGTAAGTTGTCTGCCGATCTGCAAAAAAGACCGCAGAAAACAGTCTCATACCTCTGTCTTTTTCCTTGCTGCTGCTGAGCTATTGACAGCACAGCACGAATTACCCTTATTGGCTGTTTTCCTTCTTTGTGCTGCTTGGCATAGTTGAACAACGTCTGGTGGATTGTTGATCTTGCATATGTAATGATGTGTTTTATGGATGAGCATGTGATTACACAGATAGGTGCAGTAGTTTTGTTGCCACTCAGAATTTATCCCATGCTGTGATTTTTTGGTAAATTTTGTTGGTGGTTGAATTATTTTAGAATCAAACTTCGACAGTTTGATTGCAATATAATTTCAGGATTTATCTTCTTTCTCTTTGGTTGTGCAATGGTAGAGTTAGTATTACTATTTAATATCTGGAGGTTTGGGGGGCAATGCAGTGTTTTTTTTGAGTGATTGCAAATTTAAGCCATTCATTATTTATTTATTTTTTTTTGGTTTGTTCAGATGTTTGTCATCACTGATTAACTTTTTAAACAAAGTTTCTTTCAATGAAAGTTCATTGACAATGTAAAAATGTAATCATATGCACATCACAATAAAAGGTAACGTGTATCCACCTCAGTGTCTTACTGGCTGGTTTGGTATACTGCTGACTATTATTATGCTCACTGACATACAGGCATTGTGTTGTGTTATATATGCATGCCAATGGCACATGATTACTATACCTGGTGATCAATGTGCCTTTTTATAGATTCTGAATGATCAGTATATTTCATGCAATATATATTTAGAAGACTCAAAAACTAATCTGAAGTTTCTTTGGGAAAAAGAAAGCTGTATAGCATATGTAAGTGTAGACAAGTTATGCTTTGTCAAACTGATCATACAGCTTTAATATTTTAGAGTCTAATGTCACAGAGATATTTCTGTCATTATTAATAGAAAGTGCTTATGCTGTTAAGTCTAAGGATGTCAGAATTTTATTAAGTATTGATTAAGAAAGTAATAGTGGGTATCCATTCAGATCAGCATGATGCTTGTCTTTTAAGCTGTGATATTAGAAAGACCTAAGATAGCATTATCTGTAAAGCTTTATGAGATAATCAGGAAATATGGGTCTAACTGGGTGAATATTGAATAGTTATTTTGGCATACTATACTGATGGGCAAGGGTTTAAAATAGGGGTGGCCATTAAGCAATTTACTCTTTTAATATCATTGGTAAGGCTGTTAACTGATATTACATTTGAGTGAAATATGTAAATTACTTCCAATAAATAAAATAATTACGTTGTAAGTGGTCAAATTATTTTTACTAGGCTATTGATTCATGAAGATCCTTAGAAGCCTAGTCATGCATTCCTAATATGTTTTTAGCCCTTGTATTTCAAGTACAAATAACTCAGGACCCTTGTATAGTAACTATGAATAGTCTACAGCTAGGCAGATATTTACATTTTACCCTGTTGTCAAACCAGGGCTGAACATATGATTTCCCATTCATTTGTAAAGATGACTCTAATAGATTAAGAGGCATTCTTTGCTTTATGTACAAAGGAAGATGATTCCAGAGAATTGGTATTTTCTATGATCCATATTTATCTAAAAAAAATTAAAAAATACCACTACAACATATAAAAGACAACAGTGAAAAGGTATACACTGGAATTGCACCCAAAAAACAACCGACAAAACAAATCCAAAGTTTTAATGAAAGAGTAAGCGCTTTCATTCTTCATCAGAATGTAACATTACAGTTACAAGCTATAGTTTAAATACATTCAAAACCATAACATGACAGACAGATACAGCCAATAAAAAACATCCTGTCAGTTAAGTACTATATGCATAATTAATTAATTGATTAACCTGTAGTGCATCAAAAATGCTTTAAAACACCATGAAAATAAATACACAATCAATTTAATTAAAAAAATCATTAAAACAAAACAAAAATAATCATATTTTGTTTGCCCTCAATACTAAAATACTGTTAACATTTATGTTGCCATTTAAATCAGGTAGGGAGGTGGCATTTAGCCTTAGTTGCCCAAATAATTCTCTTGACTCCCACATAGCTTCCATAGGCCACCTCTTTCCATATTTTGCACCTTCTCCAATATAAAAAAAAATACATATTTTTTAAATCAAGACACTTAACTGAATGCTTAAATAAAGCATTTTGTGGATCTCTTTCCTGTTAGCTAGACTGTATTCATAAATTCTATTTTTTAAACGTCTTTCAGTTTTTCCTACATAGAATACAGGACACATAAGGCAACTCCCTATATAAGCAACACCTAATGTATTACAATTAAACCTACAGTTATTGGTTAGTAATTGTGGGGAAGAATCAGTCTTAATATTAGCGCCATCATAAATAAACCTGCATTGACTGTAAGCACCACATGTTGCCATTCTGTGCTTTTTACTTAAAGCCACACCTTTTTCAACAATGTCCTTAATATTTTTATCCCTTTTATAAAGCACCATGGGGTATTCTCCTAATTTGTTCTTCTAATTATATAACTCGGTCATAAATTTCAAATTTTGGACAATAAAATCTTTAACACATCTAATAGTAGTTCCAAAAAGACAAGACCATAGCATTCAAATAGTCCCCAATGTTTACCAATGTCAGGTCATTGAGGAATTGACACGTCATCTAAATCTGGGTTATATCTCACCCATCTCAACATTTTTACTTCATCTGCTGTCTTTTTAATCACTTCGTGAGGGTATCCTCTTGCTAAAAATAAATTCCTTAAAAATCCATCTCCTTATCAGACATATCTTGCTGTGATACTTATCTAGACAATCAGACAAATGGCCCCTTAATTAAATGGATGACAACTATTATAATGCAAAAAAAAATTTTCAAAAACGTCCCTTTCCTGTAAATATTGGAGTCATATCAACCCAAAGAGCTGTTCTATTTTATAGTAATGCTCAAAAAAATCTGCTTGATCAAAATTGAAACTACTAGAAAAATGTAAAACTTGAGTCATGTTGTTAATATATTTAATAAATTCACCCAAACAATCTAAATCAGTACCCCCAAAAACTTAGAATGTCATCTAGGTGCCTAAGATACAAGTGAATACATTTCCAATGATCATTATATATATTTATTTTATTTATTTATTATTTTATTTTACATTTGTTGACCGGGCTAGTCCAACTGGATACATGTCCATTTTCAGTGGAGGCCCGGGGAGAAAAGCTCCAAGGTCATGGTTAGATTAACAAATACAATGATGATGTTAACACAAGTTAATACTAGTTAATACAAATACAATGATAAAGCTATAACAAGTAAATACAATTAAATACACTGACGCTTAAAGGCCAAATAAGAGAAGCAAGAGTTATATAAATGATTTAACGAGGTACAGATTAGAACAGCCAGACAAGCAGGGCTAAAATAGAGCGTTCTTTGGTTTTTGGGTTAGGTGGAGGCAGAGAGAAGTAGCTTTTAGTCTGGGCTGGAGCAAGGGCATAACCATTTGGATTTCACTCTAAGATGTATTTTAAATTGGTACTGAGAGGTCATAAGTCTTAGGTTGATTGGAAGGGCATTCCAGGATTTGCCAATGGAATTAGCATATAGTGCTTCACCACCGGCGTTGTTAGATTTAATAATATCAAAAAATGTTTCCCAAATCCACAATATATTAGCAAAAAAAAGGGAGCAGAAGATGCTCCCATACACACACTTTTATTTGGCTTTTAATAATTTCCTTAAAGAATTGTTTTGGAAAACAATATCCATCATTTCAAGCAACAAATTAATTTCATCCTGTAGTTTATTGGAACCAGTAGTTGATGCATCTTCAAAACATTCCATCCCTGTTTTATGTGGTATCACCAAAAATAGATCTTTCACATCAATAGTAACACAATATACTTCATTATTATAGGGGCTGATGAATAAAGAGAATGAGAGGGAGAGAAGGTTGGATGATGTGCGGATAGTGAATCATGAAGTGCAGTGGATTAGCAAGGAGGAAGTAAGGATAGCTATGAAGAGGCTGAAGAATGGAAAGGCTGTTTGTCCAGATGACATACCACTGGAAGCATGGGAGGTGTTTAGGTGAAATGGCAGTGGAGTTTTTAACTAGATTGTTTAATGAAATCTTGGAAAGTGAGAGGATGCCTGAGGAATGGAGAAAAAGTGTTTTGGTACTGATTTTTAAGAATAAGGGTGGTGTGCAGAGCTGTAGTAACTACAGAGGGATTAAATTGATCAGTCACAGCATGAAGTTCTGGGAAAGAGTAGTGGAAGCTAGGTTAAGAAGGGAGGTAATGATTAGTGATCAGCAGTATGGTTTCATGCCAGGAAAGAGCACTACAGATGTGATGTTTGCTCTGAGAGTGTTGATGGAGAAGTACAGAGAAGGTCAGAAGGAATTGCATTGTGTCTTTGTGGATTTAGGGAAAGCATATGACAGGGTGCCTAGAGAGGAGTTGTGGTATTGTATGAGGAAGTCGGGAGTGTCAGAGAAGTATGTACAGGATATGTACGAGGGTAGTGTGACAGCGGTGAGGTCTGTGGTGGGAGTGATGGATGTGTTTAAGGTGGAGGTAGGATTACATCAAGGATCAGCTCTGAGCCCTTTCTTATTTGCAATGGTGATGGACAGGTTGACAGATGAGATCAGACAGGAGTCCCCGTGGACTATGATGTTTGCAGATGACATTGTGATCTGTAGTGAGAGTAGGGAACAGGTGGAGGAGACCCTGGAGAGGTGGAGATATGCTCTAGAGAGAAGAGGAATGAAGGTCAGCAGGACTAAGAATATATGTGTGTGAATGAGAGGGAGAATAGAGGAATGGTGAGGATGCAGGGAGTAGAGGTGGCAAAGGTGGATGAGTTTAAGTACTTGGGATCAACAATTCAGAGTAATGGTGAGTGTGGAAGAGAGGTGAAGAAGAGAGTACAGGCAGGATGGAATGGGTGGAGAAGAGTGTCAGGAGTGATTTGGGACAGACGATTACCAGTAAGAGTGAAAGGGAAGGTCTGTAAGAGGGTAGTGAGACTAGCTGTTGTATGGGTTGGAGACAGTGACATTGACAAAAAGACAGGAGTCAGAGCTTGACATGGCAGAGTTGAAGATGTTAAGATTTGCACTGGGTGTGACGAGGATGGACAGGATTAGGAATAAGTGTATTAGAGGGTCAGCCCAGGTTGGAAGGTTTGGAGACAAAGCCAGAGGCAAGATTATGTTGATTTGGACATGTGCTGAGGAGGGATGCAGAGTATATTGGGAAAAAGATGCTAAGGATGAAGCTGCCTGGTAACAGGAAAAGAGGAAGGCCTAAGATAAGGTTTATGGATGTGGTGAGAGAGGACATGCAGGTGGTTGGTGTGACAGTGCAAGATGCCGAGGACAGGAAGAAATGGAAACAGTTGATCCGCTGTGGTGACCCCTAACGGGAGCAGCCGAAAGAAGAAGAAGATTATAAGCTATACCACTAATTTGTGTTAGACACTCAAAAACCTGTCAGACACGCAGCTTGTCATTAAAAAAGTCATTCAATTTATGGTCAACCCATTTCACTAGAGGTTTGGTCTTCGATCCGTCCTGTAGCCATTTTGGGGTGCAAAGGTGGATTAATAATGTCCTTGTGGGTTTTAAGAATTCCAAAGCTTGAAGGCGTCAATGGTTTCTTAACTAAGTAATCCAAATTGATTTTTAGAATATGACCATTGTATGAGATATCAAATTGTCATCTATCAGTTCTTATAGAGGCTATGTTGATTTCAATTTTATTTATAATTTCAAAAAAAATCTTCATTGTTTAGATATTGGTACATTTTACTACTGTAGTCAATAGTATTCATAACCCCCACCCTTGTCAGGTTTCATTATTCTTATAGAGTGGTCACTTGATAACTTATTCAATAAAACATTTAGTTCCTTGGTTAAGTTGTAATATTTATGATTAACTGCACTTGAATCAACTGACTTAAAATCATTCTCACATATCTTTTCAAATAATGACAAAAGTTGCATGAGGGAGGAGGTTGCAGAGATTGTTGGAAAGGTTGTATAACTGACTCTCTTAAAATATTAACTTAAAATGTAACTTTTCTAACATACAACTTAAGTTCATTAAAACTGTCTACTAAGTTAAACCTAGTGGCTGGAACAAAGGAAAAGCCCCTTGTTAAATATCTCAAATAAGTCATAATTCCACTGTAACTGTAAATTTTAAAGTTATAAAACTCATAAAGCGGTGGATTAATTAGAATATAATTTGTTCCCCTTATTTCTTTAACATTTTCCATTTGCCTTTCCCCTCCTCCCCCTTGGAGCCACAAATTGCTTCTGAGGTGCATTGATGTTATCTTGATTTTGGGGATGTTGGTAAAATACTGGGGAATGGTGATTCCACACCTGACTCCCAGTCATTATCCCGCTGACACTCCTGGTAGTGATCCTCTTCTGTATTGTCCATAAATGGATACTTGTGGAGCAAAATTTGCTTCCACAGAATGAGAATCGGGTATGGAAATTTATGATCTGAAGTAGTTAACTTAATTTGATCAGCAACCTGTGGGTATCGGATCCATCCTCGGATCCGAGCCGGCAGCATTTCAAGCTAAAAGATCCGAGCTCTCAGCTCCTCCCCCTTACCCACAATGCCCTGCCATCTCCCTCCAGTCCTCAGATCTCGTGTGCCGCGGCTTCTGATAGCTTCTAGGACAAGCTCTTGGCGTTGGGTGTGAGTTTTAGAAAACCTTTTAGAACTTAGAATTTCTAAGTTTTTTTTGTGTGTTGAGCGAGTGTAGTAGGCCTTTAGTTTCTGTCTATATACCTTTTTTAATTTTCTTGTGGTAAATTTATTGTTTAAATTAAATTTTTCCCACCCCTTTACCGTGTGTGTGTGTGTGGTTGTGCGATGGCTGAAGGGCCTAAGGCCATTTTTTCAAAATGCACTGAGTGTGGCCATAAGTTGTCCCCAGCGGATGGCCACATTCAGTGCGTTCTCTGCCTAGGAATAGCCCACTTGTTTTCTGGCTGCCAAGTGTGTGCGGCCTTCAACCCCCAGGCTTTGAGGGATAGGAGGAATAAGTTAATCCTGGCAGGGCTTTTGCACGCGGATTCTTCTTCCTCCTCTCCCTCTAAGGCACCAGCTGCAGCTGTCATGCCTTCAGTTCCCCCTCCCCTGACTGGGACTCAATCTCCCTCTGTGTCTCAGGGAGAGGGGGACTCTTCTTCTAGCGAGAAGAGGCACAAGGACAAGGAGCGGCATAAAAGCCATAAGAGGCGGTCAGAGTCTCATCCCACCAGCTAAGGTAGTTAGCCCTCCCAGGAGGGTCTCCGGGTCTCCACCCTCTCGCGTCCGTTCCCCCCGCTTTTCCCCAGAGCCGGAGGAAGAGTACTGGTGTCCTTCTAGGTCTCTGAGGCGGCCTTCCCGGCCCACTTCGGTGACCTCTTCAAGGTCCACCAGAAGCATGTTCTGACTCGGACCGGATGATGCATCGATTCTTGCAGGCCCAGATGCAGATGGGGGTGCTCCTGCCTCCCCCCCTCCAGGGTGGAGCTCGGCCCCTTTCTTTGCCTCAATTGCTCCTTCTCCAATTTGCTATCGGGTTTTAGAGTCTTTGGATCCAAGCCATCTCGGACCCAGGGAGTCGTCGGCACCAACAGTGGTGGCTACTTTGATGCCGACAGTACCCTTGAGCGTGTTGGATCCGAGCTGTTGGGGCCGAGAGCCGAGCATCGGATCCACAGGGGTGAGTGTGTCTTCGGCTCCGTTTTGGTCGGAGCACACTCCCCTTTCGGGTCTGATCACATCGGCTCCGACACTGGTCCTTGCGTCGGAGCCGAGGGGGCTGCTCTCAGAGCCAGAGGAGAGTGGTTCGCCCTCAGCTTTTGACGTAGTGGAGAGGGGTCTGTCGAGAAGTTCCAGGTCTCCAGTCCGGGCTATGGATCTACTCATCACTCCCGCGCATTTGGGCCTACCTTCCATCGTCCGGCCCCAGGGACAGCCTGCGTCGGTGCTCCAGTTGGTTCCCTTAGGGGAACAGGACCCCATTGGTGAGCCCTCCTCGGACAGTCCCTCCGAGGAGGTGCCTCACAAACGAAAGTGCAAAAGGAGGCACATGGACTTCCCTGAGTCCCTCACGGAGGACACGGACTTAGAGGAAGGGGAAGGTTCCCCAAGGTCACCCCCTGAAGACGTCTCCTTTGGAGACATTATGGAAATGCTACGTATCAGGGGGGGGTGGTCTGCCCAAAAACCTTCCTCCGATGAGTCTGTGTTTCTGGAGGCATTTGACGCAGGCCTGTCTACCTCTTGGGTGTCCCCCCCGGCTGATCCCCTGGTAGACTTGAATATTACCAGGGCATGGAAGGAGCCGGACACCATGGAGCCAATCCCTAAAAGACCAGACAAAATACTCAGTCCCCCTTCTGACAGCCAGGTGTGGAATAAAGGGGCTCCAGTAGATGCCATGGTGGTGGCGGCTGCCATTAAGACGTAACTAGCACAGGAAAGTTTCTCGGTCCATCCTCCTGATAAAGAATCTTGGACGATGGACCGTATTGGAAAGTGGATGTTTGCTTCAGCTACCTTTTCCATAAGGGTGCTGAATTACCTGGCACACATCATCAGGCTCCAGCCAGACTTGATAAAGGAATACGCTGGAGCTCCCCCAGAGTCCATGGCGGCCGAGGACAAACGGACCTTCTCGGCTCGCATGGCCGCTCTAAAGTCTAACACTTCCATGCGGCTCCTCTCCCATGCCACGGAGGGAGTGGCTAGAGCTAGAAGAGCAGGAGTCGCCTTACGGCGCCATGCCTGGCTTCGCCTTTGTGACTTTGCGGAACCCTTCAAGGCGTCCTTCGCGAATGCTCCCTTTGACGGTTCTACACTATTCGGCAAAACAGTCCGTGACACGCTGCTCCAGAGTGAGAAAGATGGGAAGACGCGGTCTGTCGTCGGGATCCTCTTCTCTAATCCTCAAAGGTCCTTCTCAAGGAACCAGAAATGACAGAAGAAGATGTGGTTCCGGAAGTCCCAGCAGTCCTGTCCTGCTCCAGACCCCTCGTCCTTCAGAGGCAGAGGAGGACAAGGTGGACGCCGGCACAGAGGCAGAGGGGGACCAAAGAATTTCGGGTCCAGAGAGCCTTTCTCAGACTGACCCGTGCAACAGCCCTGAGGGCTTGCCTGGCTGTCCCTCTCTGGAGGCAGTCGGGGGACGTTTTTTGGAGCACCTGCTAAGTTGGGAGTCCATTACGACAGAACGTTGGGTGCTCCGAATAATATCCAGAGGTCACACTATTCCCTTTCTGCATCTTCCCCCTCTAAGTGCCTTCCCGATGTCCCACCTGATCAAAGGGAGGCGACGGCTTTAGAAATTTCGAAGTTGCTAGAAAAATGGGCCATCCAGCATGTCCCCCCAGAGCAGTCCGGATTAGGCAATTACTCCAGGTTCTTTTTGGTGTCAAAAAAGATGGGGGACTTAATGTCATCTCTAAACCTGTTCATTGCCAAAGAGAAATTCCGGATGGTCACTCTGCAATCTATTCTCCCTTTCTTACAGGAGAATGACTGGATGTGCTCCATAGACCTCAAGGATGCATACTACCATATTCTCATGGACAGATGGTCCAGGAGGTTTCTCCGCTTTTGGCTAGGAGCCAGTCATTTTCAGTTTAGGGTTCTTCCATTCAGCCTCACCACAGCCCCCAGGGTGTTCACCAAGGTCATGGCAGTTGTAGCAGCCCACCTGAGACTTCAGGAAATTCAGGTCTTTCCATACCTGGATGATTGGCTCCTCACCGCCCCCACCATGCATCTGCTTTGCTCCGCCAGGGATTACTTCCTAGCCATGGCCCAGCATCTAGGCATTACAATAAATCTTCAGAAGTCATCTCTTCATCCTGTGCAAGTTCTGGATTTTATAGGGGCCAGGATAAATACACGCCAAGCCAAAGCCTTTCTAATCACGGACAGGTTGCGCAACTTGTCACTTCACAATGGCGCTCCTGCAGTCTCCAGCCCCACCTGCAGAGTTGGTCCTGAGATCCCTGGGCTCCATGGCAGCAGCCATAAGCCTGTCACCTTTAGCAAGATTGCGTATGAGAGTTCTACAATGGACTCTTCAGGTTCAATGGTCGCTCCTACTCCATCCATTGGAGTCGCCAATTCCCCTGAGCAGGGTTTGCAGGAACTCCCTTCTTTGGTGGCTCCATTCCCGAGAGCTGCAGGAGGGGAGACCATTTGTGATGCCTCAGCCCCAAGCCATGTTGACCACAGACACTTCTCGCCTCGGGTGGGGGGGGCATTCTATGGGCAGAACCGTCCAGGGCACGTGGACTCCCTTAGAGACCGTTCTGCATATCAGTGTCCTGGAGATGAGGGTGGTGCTTCTAGCGTTGCAAGCCCTTCAAGACCTTCTTCCTCTGGGGACTATTGCAATTCAGACAGACAACATGGCGGTAGTCTGGTATATCAACAAACAGGGAGGCACCAGATCTTACCATCTTTGTCGAGAGGCAATGAGAATTTGGGAATGGGTGATTTCCACCAACTGCTTTCTGATAGCAATGCACATTCCGGGTCGGTCCAACATTTTAGCGGACAAGCTGAGTCACTCGATCCTCACACCTTACGAGTGGTCTCTAAACCTATCAGTAGCGAATCAGATCTTCCTCAGATGGGGTTAACGTTTGTTGCGATCTTTTTGCTTCTCCTTCAAACACAAAATGCAGCGAGTTGTTCGCTCTGATTCCCCCAATAGGGGAGAGCCCCAAAGATGCCCTGGTGCATGCTTGGCCCCCTGGTCTCCGGTATGCTTATCCTCCTCTTCCGCTGATGACAGAATTTTTGCAGAAAGCTCATCGGTTGGGGAGAAAAATAATCCTCATTGCCCCATTCTGGCCTCGCCAGATCTGGTTCCCTTACCTACAGTCTCACAGTGTAGTTCCTCCTTGGATCTTAGATCCCATTCCGGATCTGATCTCACATCCTGCGGAATTACAACCCCCAAACCTGGGTGACCTCAAGCTCACGGCTTGGTTGATCCAGTTCCACTGATCGCAAGGACTCCTGGTATCTCGTCTCCCGTAAAATCTGTTCTGGTAGAGGCGCATAAACCTCCTACTAGAAATATCTA